>NW_028262347.1:68689011-68841569 GCF_047370975.1 Nipponia nippon
GTGGAAGTGCCTCATCAGCTGGTGCCGTCTCACATTCCTGGCTGGGAGAGGCCCCGGGGTGGCTCGCCACGGTTTGCTCCTTTCTCAGAATCCGTGAGGAGACTTGGTGAGGGCGAAGGTTGGAGATACACCTCTCCCATCGTGTCATCTATTTACACGGCGCATGCCTTGTGTGCGTGTGTGAGACAGCGAGGGATTTTTTTTTTTTCCCCTTGTCCTAGTTCTTCTTTCTGGCTGTGGTGAGATGGAAAGGTGGGAAGCTCTCATCTCTGCCAGTGAGAAGGTTTACTGTATCTGAGGCTGGCTTGGAAATTCTTTAGGTGACATCACACCGTGTCTGTGCAGACTCATTGTTTGTCATGGAAAAGCCATTCATCCATACACAACTTCCTTCCTCCCCAGACTCCCGGAGATAAACTTTCCATTCTGTCTATTCCCTATAGAAACAGACCCAAAACATGTATGCGTGGCTACGCACACATACACCTCGCCGTCCTTCCGTCACGCTCGGGGCTGTGGGAGGAGGAAAAGGGAGGATATAGAAGATGTGAATAAAGTCACCCTGTTTTCTTCAGACGTGGATCCTGCTGTGCCCGAGCAGTAAAACTCCCCTCCCGCCGAGGTTCTGGGTCACACAAGGCTTTTTTGTCCTGAGGCTAATTCTGGCACTCGCAGCCCCACATCTGCCTGCCAGGTGAGATGGGCCACCAGCTGCAGGTACAGCACATCTGGATGGGGGAGGCAGCGAAGCGTGCTGCAAACAAACACAGCAAGTCCACCGTGGCGGGCGCGAGGAATTCGATAAAAAATATACTTCAGCGGTCTGAGCTGCTGAGTCTGGTGATTCATGTCTCGGGCGCAGCTCGTGAGGCAAAGCGAAAGGCTGGGTACTCGCGGGTCTTCGACCACGTACGCCGCGGCCGCAACCTGGGAGTTGCTGGAGGGGACCTGCACGTTCGGCCCACGTTGAGCCCGGGAGCCGCCGCCGCAGGGGCAGGGTCAGGGGGACGCCAGGCCCGGCGAGGAGGCTGCGTGGGAGAGGAGGGGGCAATTGTCCGTGGCGGAGAGGTGGGGACCGTGCGGCGCAGGGTAGGACAGCAGGGTGGGAGGCCGTGCAGAGATGGAGGCAGCAGCGTCGTCGTCGACGGTGCGATAAGGTGGCCGTTTCCCTGCGGCTTGAGGGAGGCAGGGTGCGAGGAGCGTTTGTTGCGAGCACCCGCAGGGGTCTGGGGTGCTTGCGTTTGCTTTCTGCCGGTGTCTGGGGGGGGAAAGGGCTGAGAAGTTGACAGATCGCCCCTGCCTCTGAGGCTCCCGGCAGGTCGAGCGAGGAAGGGAGAGGGATGTTTGGACAAGAGGAGCCTTTGAAGCTTTTCTCCTGTCCACCTCCCCTGCCCATAAAGCCATTAGGCTCCGGTGCCAGCCCTATCTGCGCCCGTCGCCCGCAGCCCAGCCCAGCCTCGCCGGCCCCCGCCCGGGGCGCGGGGCCCTTCTGGAGGCCGTTTTGGGGAGGGGGCAGCTCATTTCCGAGCCGGCCCTGCATTACAAAGGCAGCGGGGCCAGCGCGGCGCTTTGATGTGCCCCGCCGGCTCCCCGCACACCTGCGGCCGCGGGGCTCCGCGCCACGGCCCGCGGGGGCCCCGGCGGCCCGGGGGCGGGGGGGGGGGGGGGCGGCCCGGAGGCGGCGGGGGCCCCTCCCGACGCCCCCAGGGGCGAGGCCGGCCGCCCACGTCCCCTCGCTCCCCCCGGGCGGGACGGGGAGGCTCCGCCGGTGGCGGCGGAGCCCCGGCAGCGCGGCCCCTGCCCCGGGGCCGAGGGCGGGCGGGAGGCAGGGCCGCCGGCGGAGCCCCCGGGAGGCGGCGGCCGGGGGAGGGTCCTGCGGGGTGGGAGGGGGCGGCAGCCGCAGCCGGGCTGTGCTCGCCGCGCCCCCGCCGCTCGCAGGCCCCGCTCCAGGGTTTCTCCTCGGCTCTTCTCCGCAGGGCGCCCCGTCCCGGCGGCCGGCTCTGCGGGGGCTGCCCCAGCCCCGCCGCCGCCGCCGCCCGCAGCCCACCATGACCGGGCCGAGGCTGGCCCTCGCCGCCGCGCTCCTCTGCAGCTGCACCTCGCCGGTGGCCGACGCCAATTCCTGGTGGTGAGTGGGGGCGCGGGGCCGGCGGCCGCGCCTTTGTCCGCCGCCGCGGGCCGGGGACCGAGCGGGGACCGACGGGGGCGGGAGCGGGGCGGCTGCTCTGCGCTCCCCGCGGGAACTGCGCTGCCTCCTGGGCTTCTTTCGCAGCAGCCCGCTTCTTTCCAGGTTCTCCCCCTCCTCCCGCCGTCCCTGCCCAGTTTCTGGGGACGTGGGACGCAGCCCCTCTCCTGCAGGCGTTTCTGAGCTCCTTTTGTACGGGCTCGCTGAAATCCCGTCCCGGCTTTAGGGTGCGGGGAAAGCGTACGGAGAGGATGGGTAAGGTTTCCTACCCGTTGCCCGGGGAGCAGCCGCGGAGCCCCCCTCCCCTAAAGAGCGGAGAATAAGCCTGGCTTGAAGGCAGGCATCGCTCGCTGTAAAAAAGCAGCTCACTCTTCTTTTGCAGAGAAAGTGCTGAGCTTTCTCTCTGCCCCCTCCCCATCCCGGGTGTCCTCTGTGTTTAAAACTCAGGTTACAAACGAGCTGCCTTTCTCCCGCTGGAGCCCTGGAAAAGCCTCGCATCTGGCAGAGCCGAAGAGGGAGGCAGCTGACATGAGAAATGCGCCCGGGCTTTGGGAGCGGGGCCGGGCCGGGCTGGCGGGGAGAGGTGCCGGGCATTTCGCGGAGGGGGCCTCTCCCTCCCGACTCCCTCGGATGTTTTTCTCATCGTAGGTCTTTGGCCATGAACCCCATCCAGAGGCCTGAGATGTACATCATCGGCGCTCAGCCGGTGTGCAGCCAGCTGCCGGGGCTCTCCCCTGGGCAGCGCAAGCTCTGCCAGCTCTACCAGGAGCACATGGTCTTCATCGGGGAAGGGGCCCGCAGTGCCATCAAGGAGTGCCAGTACCAGTTTCGGCAGCGGCGGTGGAACTGCAGCACGGTGGACAACACCTCTGTCTTTGGGAGGGTCATGAAAATAGGTAGGAGCACCCAGTACGGGGCAGGTGCTGGGCGCAGGCCAGCTCTCCCTGCGCAGCTTTCTCCCTTTCTTCAAATAGGCACGCAGGAGTGATGAGCCCCATTAGCACCGCTCCTAAAGATGCCTTTAACGAGCTTTTCCATTCCCTGGTGCGCTGGTGCTGCCTGGGTGCTGCCTGCGCCTGAGCGGGTGGCAGCCATGCACCTGAGCCGCAGCAGGAGCTGGGCAGCAGGGGGGACGGGGGACACACGCTTTCTTTGGGGGGCACGGGAAGGCCAGGAAGAGGGGGGCTGCTTTGGTTTTGTGTGCTTGTTTGAAGGTAGGGAGGGAAGAAGCTGGAGCCAGGAACAATGAACCCATGTTATCATTCCCAGTATCTGGAGAGCGCTCGGACAGGGCATGCAGCCCTGAGATGTGGGAAATATGGGCTCCCCTGGCATGGGATCACCCCCCGGACCCCCTCTCCCCCCCCCCATTCTCCCACTTTCTGTGTAAACCCAAGAGATTTTTATAATTCCTGCCCTGCTGGCCATAAGAGGCGCATTGACAGGCCATTGCTGCACTTGAATCGAGGTGTGACCAAGCTACATTGTCCCAGCTCCTTTTGAAATGCAATCATCTGATGGCAAGAAACTGAGAAATCCGGGCTTGGTTTGATGTGTCCGACAGCCAGGACAATAAAGAAAAGGTGTTAAAACAGCCGCTTATACACACACACACACTCTCACCAGCCCCAGGTTTTGTTTCCCACCCACAAAGCTGATCATTTACACTGAAGAATCCAGAACCAGCACTATTTCTCGGTTGTAAGGTCAGGGAAAACACTTAGCAAGGGATGGAAAAAGACCTCCTGCTCCTGCACCCCCAGCTGCCCCCAGCATTCGTTGCACCTTTTTGGCGTCACTCTCAAAAAAACCCCGCGCAGGCAGCAGGATAGCAAGCGATGCATCTTTAATACCTCTGGGGCGTCAAGGCGATAGGGCACCAGGGTAGCCAAGTCCCGTGATCCCGTCCATTTGATCCTGAAATTCTTATGTGTCATCCTGGAGAATTGTAGAGACTTTTTTGCATGTGTTACTCAACCTTTCGGAATCCCTAATCCAGCCCACCAGAGCCATTCTAGTTCCTCCCTTTTCGCCCAGCTCATACTCCAACAAATCCCCGCTTCTCTGGGGTGCTCCCGTGGGAAATGCCGCTTCTTGAAACATAGTTTCAGCTCCTGACACACATCCAAGGCATCTGCGCATCCTTGATCTCTTGCTTTCTGATAGCAAGGGTGGTGGCCAGATGAAGCTGCCTGCAATCCCAGATTGTTAAGACTCGTGCTTTGGGGTATGAAAACTGAAATTTCAGCCACCAAAGGGAAAGGACAGAAATTACACCTCCATCTCTCCCTTCTGGTGTCCCTCCCTCACATGTAACTTATCCCAGAGAATGGGGTAAATTTCAGATCCCCCAAAGAGATCCTAGTGATGACACAAGGATGCAAGAAAATAGGAATTTCCCCTTCTGGAGCAAACCTCCTCCTCTTCTTCAGTACCTTCCTGCAGCCCCAGGTTGGTCCAGTGGGTGAGTCCACACCTGGAGAAAAGAAGTAAGGGTGAACTAAGAGAAAGCAAAGATCAGAGGTAAAGGATGAAAAGCAGTCAGGAAGGATCAGAGGGTGTTTGGGAAGAAGGGACTAGAGTGGCTAGTGGAAGAGGGAAGATTCCTCCTCTCTAAAATGAATTTGATCCTGTTAGTTTAGATTGGGAGTAGATTTGGGTTTTGATGAGGAAAGAGGCGGTGTGGGTCTGTGATGGGTATATCCTGCTGCGGTTGTTTGGTTTGTGTGTGCGTGCCCTTCTTTGCTAGGACTGCTGTTGTATCTCTGGTAGGAATCTGCTGATGGCAGTGTCTGTGAGGTGACTGCCTGCGGTTGCCCGCTGTTCGAAAAACTAACAAAAGAGTTTTGAACTCCTTTAGGTACTCTGGTCAGTTAGAGCATGTTCAGATGTTTATACTCCAGCACAAGACGGCACAGAAGAGAAGTAAGAAAAATGTCACCAATGGTGGCCTGGGGTGTTACAGGGCCTGTGATGATTCATCGCTGTTGCCTATGTCAGTGATAAGGTGCTGGGGGAGGGGGTGCTGCCTCGCCTCTTAGTTCCACCTTCCACTTTTACTTTTTCTTACTTTGTAATGAGGCGTTGCTCATCATTTCAGCAAATCTGTTTTCCACGCTGGGGAAGAAAACAAAGCCTTTCGGTCTCTCAGGTCATGTCAACTATAAAGTCATTCTTCCCTGGGTTCATACTGTGTGCCTGTCTCCTGTTTTCAACCTCTGAGCCCCAGTTCTGGACCACAGCCCTTTTTCTGTACTCTGTGCCAATGGCACAAGAAAGGTCTGGAGACCAGAATATCTGCAAGAGTGCAGAGGCATGCCAGAGTGTTGTGGAGGGGGGGGCAGGGAAGAGATAACAAGGACCCAGAAGGTGCATAGTGTGCCAACAACCCCCGACTGCCCACCCACCGGTGCAGGCATGGCATGTATTATATGATTTCTTGAGCTGCTCTAGATTGTGAGAGGGGAGGAGAACCTGTCCTGGCCAAGTCCAAAGCCTGGGAGATCCTCGGGAGAGCGTTCGCTCAGAAACCTGGAAGATTAGTTTCCTTTCCCCCTCGCAGAACTTGGCTCAGCTCGGAAATGGGAGACCCGGTCGGTCTGTGTTTAATCATTACACCTTCATTTTGTGCATTTCATAGAGGTGAGGCAGTCCAGTGATGCAAAGCTTTTGTAGAGGCATCTGTAGCACTGAAGTAGGCTGCTTTTTAGCATGGGGTTTTCCTAGTGCTTGTGGTGGTGCGAGAATTGCTCTTTTAAATGTGGTTTGTTCAATAATGATATCTGTCGATGTACAAAAATTATCCTTCTGAAGTTGCTTCTTGTTCTGTCAATACAGATTTTAGACTGCAAGTGTGTGTATATATTTCTTTCTATACATTATATACAGACACATTCCTTCCTTCTACGTTTATGAGGGAGAGGACAGAGCACCCAGAAAGGTCGTGTTAGAATTTCCTCAGGGGAGGAGAGAATATATCTCCTTCAGTGCAATCCTAAACACAAGGCCGGGGGTTTCCAGGTTAGTCCAGTCATTTTGGGAGCCAAAGATCTTATCTCTTCTGCCTTTTCAAATGCAAAAAGGGGAAAAAAAAGGAGTCATAAAAGAAGAGAACAAAGAGAAATATTTTTCCTTGGTTTTCTTCGAGATTGGCAAACTTGAGGGAAATGCTTTTAAAAAAAAAATCAGTTGAAACGAAAACTTTTTCATCAAAAAAGTTAGAGCGACACATTTTTATCATCTTTGTGTCAGTCTCCCCACTGGGGTCCGTTCTTCTCCCATCTCCTTCCCACGCAGCTGCAGAGGAGCAAGCGGCGGGCGCCGACACCTTGCCTGGGCGCAGCTCACGCCGGCGTCCTCGCCAGTGCCCCCCGAATGCCGCCGCAGCCCCGGGGTCCCCGTCCGGGCGGCGGGTGGCCGGCGGGCGCAGGAGGGCAGCAGAGCTCCGCGGAGCTGGGGGCCGGCGGCAGAGCCTCCCCGGGCCCCCGGGCCGGGCCGGCTGGCTGCGGCCCACCGCTCGGGAGGGCTCGGCAGGGGCAGGAGGGGGGTCGCTGCCTGACCGTCTCTGTAACCGCTGTTCACCTTTGCACGAATAGGGGGAATAACACCCCCCTCCGTTTAGGTGACGGCACGGTGGCGTGGAACCAGAGTGAATTTTGAGACGATGAGCAAAAACGCAAACGCTTTTCCAAGGCTGGAAGGGGTGGTAGGAGAGCGGAGGAGACTAGGATGTGTGAGCCCGCAATTGCCAGCTACAAGTTTGCTTTGTATTAGCTCAGGGTTTCGCTCACACATCTGATCCCGCCTCCCAAACCAAGCCGCAGTCTTCCAAACCTACATCTAGCGAGCACCGTGGTTTGTTCTGCTTTGTGGGCAGCAAGGGGGAAAAAAAACCCAAACAAAACAAAACACCGTGACTTGCTTCAGCCTCTCCCACCACCATCCTCAGCAGCCTGAACTCCTCATGCAGATCCAGGGGCTGCACATGGAGTTGTCGGGCTGCTACCTTTGAAACTTGGAGGTGGTTAAAACGTGGACAGTAAAAGTGGCAATGCTTTCAGTACAGGCATCTCAATCAAGCTGTAAGGATGCTAAGCACCTGGAGCCATGCAGGCTCTGCTGCAAAAGCTGTAACACTGGAAGGCCCTTTCCTTGTATGTTTTTTCATCTCTGTAGATGCAGGAGTGCTCTGCTTAACAGGGCGATCGGTGTGTCTGCAGGGCTCTCGCCATACAGGCACGGACTGGTAGGGGCAAAACTGCACATTGAACCGTTACCTTAAAATACCCATAACATGCAAAACAAACTAGATGAGTAAAAGCTTAATTTTGGTTCCTGAAAAATGACCCTTATGGGCTAGTCTCAGCTGAATGACCTTAACTAGGAGTCACTCCTCTTTACCTCTTGGATCAGGGAGGTTTGGGGGACACAGTCTTCTCCTTATGACCTGCTAGTAAGGCCCTCCCTTCTATATTATGTGTCCCATAGCATTTTATCAGCCTTGTGCTGTACACCAGAGCAGAAGCCCTTAGTGTACAACTCTCATTTGGGGAGGGGGGGAAATCACAAGGTGTTCTGCAAGGTGGATGCCATTCACAGCCTTGCCTTTGTCTTGGGTCATTACCACTAAGCTGGTGATAAGCTGCTATTAATTACAGATTGTCAGCACATGCAAATTGGAACAAGAGCATACCAAAAGCATCAGCTCAGTCCCACTGCGGGAGCTGGCACTGAGAGTCCCGTGGGTTGGTGACAAACTGTTCTTGGAGGATCTGCCCTCTGAAGTCATTGAGATTTGCTTGAGAGCACTAGAGGGTCGCCCTTGCTGGGGTTTGGTCTAAGTAGCTCTTCACAATTGGATTGCTTATTCCAATGAAGCTTTGGCACTTGTTCTCTTTGTCACCTGAAAGTTTGGTGATGCACACAATGACTCTGAAGGTGTCAGTTTAGCTATTTATTACACCGTGTGGTGAGAGTGCAGGTGTGGATTGCCTCCTCCTCCTCCTTATCCCCCCCTACTCCCTCCCCTTCAGACCCACAGCACTCGCTGGTGCAGCACGCTTGGCCTCATGCAGTGTTCTGGCTGCGTTGGTGCCCCGGTCAAATTGGGGCTGAATCACTGCCAGGAATACATAGCTGGAGACCCGATCCAGCTGCTTGGCTCAGACTCTAAGCTGTATAGAGCATACACTCCGAGCAGGGCAGTCTCTAGTAAACCTGCTAATGGAAAGTCTTTTCATTTATTATTGTCTACATGGGAAAGTTTTACTTGTTCCAGCACTGCAGTTCTGTAGGCGTTGGGAGAGCCTCTGCCTTGATGCTTTAGTGTAAAAATGGGTTTCCTTCAGTTTGTCTCAAAACAATTCTCAGCTGACCTTATGTAAGCCAAAATAAGGTCGATGCACTGAGGAGCCCACAAAGAACGCTTGTCCCAATTAAATGAAAACCGTTCCAGAGCGATATCTGGCTTAACCAGAACGCTCCTTTTGCACAGACCCAAACTCATTGGTTGTTCTCAATGATTGAGAATTGAGAATTAAATCATTCTCAATGATCTCAATGCAAGTTCTGTGGCAGCAGCTGTATTTTCAGCTAGTGAAAAACCCTCTTGCTGCTTGAGAGTTTCCTCTGGGTTAAAATGAGAGCATACTGAAGGGTTGATCTGAGAGGAAGGAGGCCGAGCACTCCCTGCCTATGGTGTTGCCGTTTCTTTTGGGCAAGGCCTGGAGTTTCCAGGGCTCTTAAATGGTCAAACATAAGTATAATAAAAATAATAACCCTTGAGGAGCAGCATGTAACAAATTCACGAAGAACACGCTTTTCCCAAGAATATTCCTCCAGGCAACAGCAGGAATCTCGGCCCCTTCCCTGGTGTGTGTCAGAAAATCAGATTTGGGTTTGATCCTGGTTACACAGAAGCTGCCAGCTCTGGACTGTCAGTTGACTGGAGCTGTTATTGTGAAAGGAAAACAAAAACGGGATGCAAGCATGTGTTATGACAGCTCCTCCTCTACCAGAACGGGGGCCCTTGCGCTTGACCACCCCGTTCCTGTGTTCCAGTTAATTCTGTGCACCTTCTCAGAGCACGCCGTGTCCTACCGTGCGGAGCCCCTTTGCTTGCTCCTTGCTGCACGTTGCATTTGTTAAATGAGATCCGCCTCTCGTTAATTTGCTTCTCACGTCTCTCTCACAGGGAGCCGAGAGACTGCTTTCACCTACGCCGTCAGTGCTGCCGGGGTGGTGAACGCGATCAGCCGGGCTTGCCGTGAAGGAGAGCTCTCCAGCTGTGGCTGCAGCCGGACCGCCCGGCCCAAGGACTTGCCCCGAGACTGGCTGTGGGGTGGCTGCGGGGATAACGTGGAGTATGGATATCGTTTCGCCAAGGAGTTTGTGGATGCCAAGGAGAGGGAGAAGAACTATGTGAGAGGTTCAGAGGAGCAGGCTCGCATGCTGATGAACTTGCAGAACAACGAGGCCGGTCGCAGGGTAAGATGAATGCTGGCCCTTTCCTCTTTCTCAGAGGCAGATTCAGAAGGCTTGAGATAGCTAGATACCAAATTACTTGGAGGTTTGATGAGGGATAGTCCAATGATGCCCCAGTAACGGTGTATGGTCACATTCTTTGCATTTTTGTCAATATTGCAGGCAATATTGACAATATTATATTCCAGTTTTAATGGTAGGCTTCTGTTGCCAGCTAAAGCCAGTGAGTTTTGGGGTCTGTTGAGATACTGCATGGTACACATGTGCAGACATGTAAGCCCTTTCCAAATAATAGGTGCTGTCATGGACCACTTTCAACGTTTACGTCTCAGAAACTGGCTTCCCAGAGCTGCCAAAATGGCAGGCTGGTGGTGAAAAGAAGAATCTGTTGGCATGTGGAGTTCTCTTCTACTGCCGTTATTCAGATTTTTGGGAATATAAGGCCAGAAGCAAACATCGAATCAGGCTACTTGGCTATCTCTGAAACTTATGCCTTGCTCAGTTACATTGGTATTGGGCAAAATAAATAATTCACGTCTAGGTGACAGGCATTTTATGAGAAGATACACAGTTTTGATCTAGAGACCCCTAGGGATGGAGAATCCATCACTTCCCTTTGTAGTACGCTACCATCATTAATCACCCTGTTTCAACACTGTACCTCATTATCATTTTAATCTATCTGGCGTCAGCTTCCAGTCACTTCTTTTTCTGACTTTTACAGCTAGATCCAATAGCCTCTTGATAATCAGAATTTTCTCTGCATAGAAGTATTTATCTACTGTAATTTATTCACCACTCTTTCTTGACAAAGTAGGTTGAGCACTGAAGACTCTCTCACTTTCAGATGTTCTCATCAGCCATCAAATCATTTTCACGTCACTTTAGTGTGCCTTTTCCAGTTTTCCCATATCCTTTTAGAAACTGGATACCAAAATGATGTGCTGAGTTCTAGTATTGGTCTCACTGATGCTGTAAACGTAGGTGAAGTTGCCCCTTTTGTATGCGTTCAGTATATGCACCTTTGTTTTTCACACCATTCCTCTGTCTGTGATTAATAGCCTGGAAGGTGTAGCATCTTTCGTATGCGGTACAACTGTGCAATCCTGCCTCTTTCCAAATGTAGAACAGGAATACTTGCTTGATCGTTTGTGCCTTTTCCAGAAGGTGTTTAAAATTTTTGTTATTCTTCCCTAGTAGTGAGCTTTTCTAAGGTTAATTTTATTTCTAATGCATATTAAAAAATCCTATTAAGTGTACTTAGCCTTGCTCTTTTGCCCATTCTTAACTAATAATCCTTAGTTTCCTTATCAATTTTCTGCCCTTTCTTACTTCTGTTACTGAATTATCTTTCCCTTTCCCATGTATGTCTGTCTTTTCTGCATGTAATTTCGGCTTCATTTTGCCACCAAAGAAGATTTGCTCTGGTTTTTCTGGTTATGAAATCAATGTGCCAGGTTGAAGCACTGCAAATACTCCATGCTTCTTTTACAAAATCAAATCAGGGTAAATTTGCAGTAGGTGAAAAACTGTGGACTTGAAAGCTGTAGAACTCCGTGGGGTTTGGTTTAGGGTTGGGTTGGTTTTTTTTTGCTTGGAAGGGCAGAGGGCCTGCCATTTGCTTAGAAATGGGGGGGCATTCCTCCGCGGAGTAGTAGCCTGAAAGTGACATTCTTCTCTGCATTACTTGGTTTGAACATCTTGCATGTCTGGAGTCATGAACTTGGATTGCTACAAATAAAAACCCTGCCTAAAATAGGGAGTGAACATGTCGTGAGACTTTTTAACAGCCAGTCCTATTGCCTTGAGGGATCCAGAGGCAGAATATGGGCAATAGTTTGAGGCACCAGTTGAACTGTAGTAACATCTGTATTGGAAGATCAAGTCAGAAGACACTTGCTCCACAGCATGGGTAAAACACTACCCTATCTTGTTAGTCTTGTTATATGGGCAAGAATCTCACCGAGCTGTGATTTCAGATGATGATACGGTTTTAGACGGAAGAAAGCTTTGTCCTGCTTTAAGGACAGAGCTAAAACCGGTTGTGTCCCACCAGTTACGTGTCTGTCTGCCCTACAGTGCAGAAAGTTGTTTAAATTGTGCTTGGAATGCTACAGTGCCCATGCTTCTTGGGACTCCATAGGCCAGCTCTCAAGGTGATTTCTGTGTCTCCAGTTAACACAGGACCTGGACAAATGCTTTCCAAATGGGCCAGCAAAAGAGAAAGTTATTTCAAGCTTGGTTTTTGTGGACTCTGTAGAGCAGATGGCCATAGAAAACAACCTTAGTTTAAATGAACACAAGTCATTTTAGATTAAATTAAATGGTAGTATAAACAGTGTGTAATTAAGCTTGTGGATTTCAAAGAACAAACTCTGATAAACTAAGGGAGCCAGTTAGTAAACTCAGCCGAGGAACTCGATGTGGAGGAGGTCTGGAACTTTTTCAAGTCAAAGATGCTAAAGCCATTACAATTCTGCATGCCAAGCAAGAGGAAAAAGCTTGTAGGAAGAATATCCAGACCTCACTGAATGAATAACTACCACAGAGAAGCTGTTAGGAATAGACCGAGAGCCTACTAAGAATGGAAAAAAAAGAACTGATAGCAAATAAATAACGAAAAGCTCTGTCTTAGAGGTCAAAAAGTGTAAAGATGAAGTGAGAACAGTAAAAAATCACGCTGAGTCAGACCTTGCAAAGGGTAGTAAAATAAACAGCGAAGGTTTTTTAAACTTTGCAAATTGAAGGAGATTGGAAGAAAGGAGACTGCTAGTCTATGAGGATGGGGCTGAGTCTAAAGACAGAGTAGTTTTGGTCCCCAAAGTAAGCGAGTGTTTTACCTGGGTCTTCAGGTCAGAATGGGGGGGGGCATTGCTTGTGGGGAGGGGTACGGTATGTCTGCTGTACAATGGAGACGTCTTTTTCTGTCCTCAACACTTCTGCCTAGGGGAATAAGTGCTTGTAGGTTAGATTCTTAAATCCCCCTAGGACTGTGCTTTTCGAGGGAAGCCAGGCAGGGTGCCCTAGGGGCAGGCAAGGTCTGTCACAGTAGGCAATGGCCGATGGTGCTGGCCCCCTGAGGGAGCGAGGAAGGCATGAGGAGGCAGCTGTGGTGTTCAGACAGGTAGAGGAAGAGGAGCTGAGCAGCACATACTGAAGTTCGGGGCCAGTGGACCTGAGATGGGTGGGATGGTGCAGGGGGCTGTTGATGGAGGGGCGTTCGGCATCGGGTCGAATGATTCAGATGGGAGTCAGGTGGCAGCAAAGGGTTGGAAGAACGGAGGGCTCTGGGATAAATGCTAGTGGGGCTCTGGAGTAAATGAGTGGGCCTTTGGGGTGGACTGAGTGGATGAGGATTTGGGGGTAGTGAGGAATGGAGGTGCTGGGATTGGGAAGGGAGATGAATATGAAAGGATCTGGATGGAGATGAGATTTGGGGTGGCTCTGAGATGGCATTGCTATGGGTTCCAGGGTTGTTTGGTCAGGGTGGTGGTTGGCCAGTACAGGGCAGCCTTTCCTCTTGGCTCTTAGAAATATATTGGCATGGGAGCAAAGGTGAAAGGCTGGAAATGGAAATTATCACAACCAAGGCGGAAGCAAAACTCAGGTAGCGTAAAGCTCTCAAGTCACAGGGAGCGCCCACTTGCTTTCCTGGCACTCTGACAGAGCTGGCAGCTGGCAGCACAGGCAGTGTGACCTTGGCAGCGTTTACAGGAGAACCTGGGGGAAGGGATATCTCAGAGGAAGAGGCAAAATGGGAAATAATCTGAGAAGAATTTCTCAAAGATTGATCACACAATCATTTGGAACATCACTGATTTCCTAAAAAGCAAAATAGATCCGATAGGTGTCATTTATCTGAACTTCTGTGAGACGTTTAATGTATTTCCCACACGGGAAACACTTGGTTAAATTGGGAAAGATAAGGAAAGATGCAGCAGCTGTGAGGTGGACAAGAAACTGGTTCAAGGAAAGATGTCAGTAAGTTGTGTGAAAGGATATATCTTGATCTTGACAGAGCTTAATTAGCAGAGGTCTTCAGTGACTTGCCTCAAGACCAACGCTTAGTATTTTTGTTTCTCAGCCTCAACACAAGAATTAGGAATGAGCTGATGAAATTTGCTGATGATGCAAACGTGGCAGGTATTATGAATACAGAGGAGAATCCGAATTTTGTACAGCAGCTAATGACATCCAATAAAACTGCATTAAGACCATCATTTGAGGTCTTGTACGAAAAACATTGTAGTCCTTAGGAAATGAGTAGAAAAGAATTGGGCGCAGCAGTCAGCTGCAGATGACTGCAGATGTAATGTGGCTCGGAAGGTGGTAAATATCCTATAATGTACTAGGGAAAGTCTTTTCACAAAACATGAGGGAATACTAATGCCGTTGTATTAAGCTCTCGTGAGGCCGCAAAATATTGTATGTTCTCATATTCCCAAGCAAAATGACCTCAGACTAGAAAAGGCTTGTTATGGTTGACCCAAGGGATAGGAATCTTTTCTTAAGAAAGGGGGCTAGAATAGCTTGCCATGTTTAGCCTAGCAAAGTGAAAGTTGAGAGAGGATATGACTGATGTCTGTGTTAGTGAGAGAAATAATAGGGGAGGAAAAGTACTTTTTAAGCAAAAGGCCAATTTGGCACAATAGCAACTGGGCATAAAGTGCATACATTTAGGCTGGAAATTAGAAAAAGATACTTTATCATTGGAATAGTGATCAGAATAATGGTGGCTGAAAACCTAATTGCTTTTAAAAGAGCACTCTATACATTTCAGGAAAATATTATTTGAAGTGGTGCCTACAATAGCAAGGGATCATACTTAATAACCGAGGAGGTCCCGTCTAGTCCTGCATTCCTAAATGTTAAGTTTTCACTTCTGAGATTCTGGTTTTGGAAGTAGGAAGGTGCACATGTAACTCCATACTCCCAAAAGTTGATGCTGAAAGAAAGGAGACACGGCACTGAGCATTGCTAAGTGGCCACCAGGTGCCATCCCACATACAGCCTTGCCCCGCTTTCCCAGCCGGTGTTTCAGTTGATGTCTTCTGATTTCTAGGCAGACTTTTGTCATGTCCCCTCACTCAGTTTCCTGTGGATGAGAAAGTTCTCCTTGAACCCCGAGGAGCTCTGGTGGCAGAAGAGAAGATCATCTCCCTGCTCTCTGTGGTTCTCAGAAGGAGCTGAGAGGGACTGGAGGGGACCAGAGGTCTTTTATCTTCCAGGCAGTCCTGACCCCATCACCCCTTCACTCCGCATCACCGTCCTTGTGGTGGTGGCTCCTGGCTTTATTGCCCTTGTTTGTTTGTCTTTGGCTGTTATCTCAATATGTCCTTTCCTTCCATCTGTCTTTTTCTTCCAATTGGTCTCCCATTACCCTCTCTTATTTCCCCCATTCCTTATCTGTCGCCCTGTCTGGTGGACTGTGGCGGTCAGTCCTTCCACGCTGTTTACCCAGTCGGCATATGGCAGGCCTCAGTCATCAGTCACTCGAGCCACTGCCAGGAGAGCCTGGAAGGGGGTCTGGCTAATTGACCACATAGGAATTCCCCATTAATTCTCTTCCCGTTCCCATTCTTACAAGAAAAGAATTGGAAGAGAACTTGGGCTTATGGGAAGGGGCTTTAAGCCTTTCCATTAGAGGTGTTTTGAACCTGTTTAAGTGGCATGGCCATCGATCAGCCCCTGCCCTCAGAGCTGCATGTGGGGTCTGTTATTCTTTACCTTGACCTGAGCCCGGTCAGAGAGGGATTCTCCAATTTCCTCTGCTTTCTCCCCATCTGGGCAGCAAAGGGGGAGAGCGGGAGAGCCATTTAGCGGCTGAAGCTATGGTTACCTCCATGGGACGTTGATAGTGGGAGCTGCGGGGGGCTGAGTGGCGCCATGCTTACCTGTGATAACTGGTAGCGTTCGCATTCCCCAGCACAGCTACTGCCCACATGGGCCAGATGTTTTGAGCATCAGTTGCTTAAAGCCAAGTCGGAGTGAACTCAGTCCCATGACATTAACTGAGAGGGATCGAGTTGCAGTGTTTTTCTAAAGGAACAAAGCCCAGGATTAGGAAGAACCATAATACTTTATAAAAACACATGCAAGGGCAAGGGAGGCACGAGTGGCCTGGGATTTGACAGCACCATAACCAAAAAGTGCTAACACAAGCTTATAACAAGCAGGCTGGCAATGCAGTGAGGATATAGTAAGTGTCTGGGGCTCGGGAAATTCAGCTGTAGCTCTGTCTGGTTACAGTACGGCAGGAATCCTTAAGTAACGGTGTGGTTGGTCCTCTGCAGTTGTAGTTCGATCCAAGACAAGTGCTTAACTCCCAGCCTGTAGCTGTTACATTGCGCCGTGAGGGATTGCCTCAGTAAATTGAGCTCTGAGGAGCAGAACTAAAGCTCCTCTGTTTTAAGGACTCACTCCATTGACTTTCTTGGGAGCTGGACTGGCCTCCATGTGATTTAGCCATTAAGCCAAATTGAATCTTCACTAGCTGTCAAAAAGCACTAGATGTTAGTTAGACCAGGAGCAAACAGTTGTTGTCGGAGAACTCGGACCTCTCACTGCTGGTCCAGAACGTAGTCATAGGCAGAAGGTTTTGCTTGCACTATGCTCAATTGCCTTAATCACCAGCTCCTTGGCAAGCGAATGCAGAGAGCTGGGAAGCTTTCTTCTGTGGCGGCGAGTGAGGCAGAAAAGAAACCTCAGTGTTTGGCTGCTTTCTTCAGCAGAAAACCTGGCTAGAAGACATATCGCCGCCTCCTTCAGAACATCCTAGTTTTTTCTCACGTTCCTTGATCTCCCCCACCAGTTACAGCTGGTGGCAATTTTGCGGCTGATGCCAAACAGCTCTGCTCGGCACGCGGGATCTGGCAGGGGCACTGCCCTGCGAACGTGCAGGGTGGTCACGGGAGAGCAGATGTGAGCCTGACGGTGAGAGGGTGAAGAGCCAGGGCTGAGGGGGGTAAGCTGCTGTAACCCGGCGTGGCTCTGATGGCGTCGGCATGCCAGCTCTTCGCTCTGCAAACGCTGTCAGTGCCTGTGAGCGCCGACGGGATCTCACGTAATTTGCTGTTTTGTACCTGTCTCTGAAATTAATGGAAGGAACAAACCCAACCTGCATTTCAGTTTATTTTCCTAGGTTTTGAGCTTTGTTACTCTAGAATATTTTTCAATATTTTTCTCTCCTCCCAGCTGGTGCGGGGAGAAGGAGAGTAACCACCGTTTTCCTTTACACCCCATGCTTGCCCTGCTGAGGGTTTAACACTCACTGGCCTGAATTTTCAAAACTATTTGATGCCGTATTTTCAGGAGTACGATGCATCTACAGCCCCCGCAGGTTTCTGAAAACGTAGCTGAAAGTATCTCAGAAAAGACAGCCCCGAAAGCTTTTGCATTTGCTGTTTGAAATGTTTAAAATGTCCTGTTAGCGCAGGGAAATGTCTGGACACAAGATGGCGCAGGTTGGCAGTCAGGGCTTGCAGCTCAGCCCTGCTCTTCTAGGAGGGCGCCTGGGTAAGACCCCAAGCAGAGCTGAGCTGCTCTGCTCCAGGGAAGAGGTGTTCCTGTTTCTCACCACCGTTTTCCACCCTGCTTGCTCCTCTCTGGAAGGCGATGCCTCCTCTGGATGCCGCCCCTGAATGAGCTCCTCTCAGCAGAGGTGGAGGGAAAGGGTGTGGGTCCGTGGATTTATTTCAAAAGGATGCGGATGTATCCCTACAACGACGGCGTCGGTTCCTGGTGCAGGTGGTAGGAACTGGGCAGGTTCCCAGGTGTTCCCTTTTCGCAGCTCTGAAGGGAAAAACATGCAATACCAGGGTGGTCCGTGAGACTGGGGGAATTTCCAGAGTCTATGTGGAGAGGGCTCTTTCTCCTTTTCTGCTCTTGAGCCTGCTGTCAAGTCAGAAATCTGCCAGGGGAAAAGAAGGTGGGGTGGGGAAGTCGTGTTTGGAGGCAATGTGGCCAGAAATAGAAATATTTAGGGAACAGGAACACAGCAGTCGCAACAGGAGGAAAAGGAGACTTTTGTCTCTTCTAAAGGGCGAAACAACAGAAATTGGGGGATAATGAAAGCCGTTATGAAAACGTGATGAATTCATGGTAATTACGCCAGCTGCCAGTGCAGCAGGAATAAATGCAGCTTTCCCTGACGGCACTCCTTTCCCCACAGGCTGTGTACAAGCTGGCGGACGTGGCCTGCAAGTGCCACGGTGTGTCGGGCTCCTGCAGCCTCAAGACCTGCTGGCTGCAGCTGGCCGATTTCCGCAAGGTGGGCGACCTGCTGAAGGAGAAGTACGACAGCGCCGCCGCCATGAGGATCAGCCGCAAGGGCAAGCTGGAGCTGGTGAACAACCGTTTCAACATGCCGACGCAAGAGGACCTGGTCTACGTCGACCCCAGCCCGGACTATTGCCTGCGCAATGAGACCACTGGCTCGCTGGGCACTCAGGGCCGACTGTGCAACAAGACCTCAGAGGGCATGGATGGGTGTGAGCTGATGTGCTGCGGACGGGGTTATGACCAGTTCAAGAGCGTCCAGGTGGAGCGTTGCCACTGCAAGTTCCATTGGTGCTGTTATGTCAAGTGTAAAAAGTGCACAGAGATCGTCGACCAGTACGTCTGTAAATGAAAAGAGCCACCAAAGCAACAAATCTATATTATATAAATCTATATAAATATATTTTATATTTGTATAAATAAACAGATGATGATAATAATTAAAGAAGCTTATTTAAGAGACATTTTGGTTTTGAAGTTTCCCCCATCAGGCCGTCTGGGTTGCCATTCCTGCAGTTCTGCTGGGGAATTTGCCTTTGGGCGCATTTCCCCTTGGATGTTTCAGTCAGGGTGAAGAGGCTGAGGAGGTGTTGACAAAGCGAACTCCCCCCTGCACACAAGCACACGCTATTTTGTTACAGAAACAAAGCCAGCGAGAAGGAGAAGGGTGGCTTCTTTCTGCTTTCTCATCTCTAAATCTCAGCATTTTGCGTAGTTATTGCACGTCTGAAATTACAGCCAAACGTGGGTGAGTCCTAGTTATTTGAGTTTCAAACCCTTCCACCCCACTAAACGCACCGGGGAATTTGGAACCGATTCTTGGTCCCTCTAAAGGGCTTTGTCACATTAGAGGGAAGGTTAGCCAAGGCTCCTCTACAAGAACATGGCTTAAAATCCAGAGTCCTGTAAACCGTTCCTGGATGCTGCACAGGCCACAGTGTGGTGGAGGAAGGTTTACAACCTGCTGTCGTGAGGAAGGGGTGTGACCTGCGGCTGACCAGGGCACAGCCCGAGAGTCCCCATGAAGCCAGCACCTAGCTCTTCTGTACCGCCTGGGCAAGGGGGAAATCTGCCCGACTCAGACTACATGGCTATGTGCATGAGGGAGATTTTTTTTTTTTCCCCTTTTAATTCCATGCTGAAACTTAATTTGTCAGTATAGAGGAGAAGCTGCCGGTGCCCAGGGGTGTTTGCAAAGGCAATATACTTCATATTTTGTCAGTAGAAAGAAGCATTGCACACGCACACGCGTGCACATGACTGCACAAGCACTCCTCACACCGCTGCTGGTTTTCCTCTTTGAAGTGGATGCAGGTGGTCACCTTGTTCAGCTCTATTAAATCCTCCTCACCACCATCCCAGATGTATAGTTTCTCTTTAACATTAAACATCCCTCAATGACATTTCTTTCCCTCTGTTGCTTGTCTATTTGTGTGGTTTTGTTTTATTCTTTTGGTGGAGTGTATTTTATTTTGCTGCTCTGTATTTCAGAGTCCAGAAGCCATGCTCTTCCCCGGCGTAAGGTAACCACAGATACGTTTGCTCCCAGAATGTGGGCGTATGTTCACCGATGGAAGTCTTTTCTGTGTTTTTCCTTGGTAATAAAAGAGTATAATAAAATTGTACTAGGGCAGAAGGCATTACCAAAGTCTGCTAATCAGTCTTACCACGTTGGAATTTTAGTAGAATCCAATTCATAAAGCAGGGAACAAATGCTGTTTCTAGCACAAGACATTTCCTGTGCCTCTCAGCATCTGCAGAGTTCATTTGCAGTCAGAACAATCAAGAGAAGCCAGTCCTCAAAATGTAAGGGTTTGCTAATATACATCCCCTTTGTTACTGACATTCCAAGGGTGTGGGGTTGTTTTACTGTAAATTTTAAAATGCGCAAAATATGCTAATAAGCAAAGAGCCAGTCATGAAGATTATTATTTTTATATTAAACCTCTGTTTCCTATAAAGCATTGCAGTTTCACAGATTCCACCATTTCAACCACCAGAGAAGAATTTATATGTACCTTTCATACTTCAAATACTTGAGGACTCGAGAAAAGCACAAGGAAGAAAAATTATGTTTAATAATTAGGAGCTGTTGTTTTTTTAAACCAATGTGTCCAGTGGTTTTTTTTTTGGTTTTTTTTTTTTAATCCAACAGGCAATATATTTGCTGGCATCCCAGAATACAGTTTCTTGGAATATAAACAGTGGCCTAGATTTATTTTATTATATAAAATCCAAAGCCAGTGGTATTGTAATTCAAAGTAACGGAAATAGTTTTCCATGCATGGAAAAAATGTGAGTGCAACGGCCTGATCCAACTCCCATTAAACTTCAGTGGGAGCTGGACTGAGCCCAAGATCAGATCAAATGTGTGAGCTATTCACTCCTGGGATACTCTACGTTTCTAGCCCAGTAATAAAACTTACTCTACCTTGGATACATCTAAAAAAGACCTTTCCTCCCACCACCCTCACCTCATGTTCTTGTCCATCCTTATTGCGTCGGTACTTAAAAGGTGTCAGCTATTTGTATATGACACCCTCAGGCATTGTTAATGTGTCTAATAATTCAAAATGATTTCATTTGGCCTTTCCGATAAAGACCACACATTTAAGGGAGTCGCAACTCTCCTTGCAGTTTGGCACCACAATTAATTTTGTGGGTGTAAACAACTTCGGGAGCAGAAAAGTTGGCATTGTTAGGGCTACTATTCATCTGGGTGTCCCTGGATACATCCTTCTTTTTCCGCCTAAAATGCTGTCTGGATGGAATAAAGATGATTTTTGGCCTTTTGTCCCAGCACTCCGGACCTCTGGCAGCCCGGTTGGATGCAGCAGTTCCTGTTGGACTGGGACCATAGAGCAATAGGAGAGAAGTGACCATTGGATTTCTCTCCCCCCTACCCCCCCTTTTTTTTACAAGACCTAGGTTTCAGTCTTCTCGACTTTCTGGGAGTTCTGTATCCAAAAATTTGATCCTGCTAAACTCTAGCTTAAAACTTAATTTCTATGGCGCCTTCACATAAAAGAACCTCCTTAGGGTGGTAGTAAGTATAAAATAAGAGCACAGCCGGTTTGGTTTGATGCAAAGCCAAAGAAAGTCAAACAGAAAGCTGTAGCAGAACTGCTTCTTTACCATGAAAGTTACAAAGTGGTGGATTTGAAGTTGTGCCTTGTTAGGTGCACAAAGCGGTGGAGGCATGTGGGGGTGGGGAGCTAAGCTTGATGGTGAGCTCTGCTGATTATCTGCTTTGTAATCGTCAACAAGTTACTTAATTTCTTTGCATTTTAGCCTCCAGCCTCCTCCTGTATAAAACGAGGAGCAGAATACCTCCATTTTCTGTAAAGCTCTTTGAGAAATACAGCTGAAAAAAAGGTAATTGAAGGCCTACCCTCTACGCTCATTAACTCTGGCAGGCAGACAGCTGTATCCCCATTGTGCGGGGACACGCTCAATTCGGGACAAAGAGGCTGAGCGGCACCTCGGAGGGTCAGAGGCTTGGAGGTGGTTGCTGGGGTGCTCAGCGGGAGCCTCAGAGAGTCTGTTGCAGCGAAGCCCTACTCCGGCACAACGCTGGAGGGAAGGCCGTTGTACCAAAGAGAGGTGAACTCGGGGCATGTTTATTTATGGGTATTGAATATCTGGGAGCAAGAGTGAGGCTTAGGGAGGTTAGCCTGGTTTCTGAATCAAATACCTGCCTGCGCAAATTCTGTTTGCAGTTTCATATGGATAAGATATTCACACAATACGCTATTATGTAGTGTGTGCTGGTAGCCGGCTGCCACATTCCAACCCTGAAGGCGCTGCACCTCAAGGCTGATAGAAATGACCACCCGTAAGTCATGTAAAACTAAAATATTTTGGAGTTAAAGGCACTGTGCAAATATACAGTTATTGCAAGTCAGTGAACATCAGCTCCTAAACGGAGCAGAACAGGATGCAAATCTGTCATCATTTTCCAACTGGCTAGTAATACATAAGTTATAATGTGAATGAATGAGGCCTTAGTATGTTCTGCAAGGTAAGCTAAGCAATAGCTGATCCCAGAACAAACGGAAACTTTCATTTGATGTTGATTATGGTAAAAAGATAGCGGCAGGGTTGTGAGAAAATGTAAATGAACCTTTTAAGACCACTGGACTCCAGGCCATTTGCGTCGTTTGGAGGCTGCCATTCTTTGTCCCCAAGAAGTCTGTGCCTACCCAGAGCTCAGTGCAACAGAGCGACTGCTGCCTTTTGCGAGTCAGGAAGCAGCCAAGTTGAACCCAGCCACGCAGCGGGAGCGTAACTGACATTTTCTATATGGACCAAGTTTTGTAGCCCTGACAAAGCACAAATGAAGCAGATCTTTTTCAGTCATGTAAAATCAAACATGCAAGGGTCTCTCTCTTCTCACTTGACCCTGTCCAGGGAGAAGCCTAGTAGGTTTAAATTACGCTGTGGGAGAAATTCCTCATCACCTGTGGCTACAGCAATATAGACGGTATTTTCATCAGCTGACACAGACACAGAACATCCCAAGGAGACCTTGGGAAATACCTTCCAGCGACTAAAGGGCATTTCTCGTGTCTGTCACAAGGTTTTCCAGAACCTACTGCTTATGTGGTCATTCACGTTCATTTGGCTTTTGTTTAACTACATTTCTGGTAAAACAGATTCTAGAAGATATACTCTGTGAAATCAAGGTCACTGAATGGCAGGCTCTGAAGGAACTGCCATACGACAGACAGCGAGCAGATATGAACATAATATTGGATCTCCTTCTCCTCAAAGGTAGTCTCTGGCTATGTCTAATCCATGGGGCCCAGAGATGCATCCCATCTCCTTGGTCTGGCTGTGTATCCTGGCCATATCCTGACCCCCTGCCAGGGCAGCGCAGGCACCAACACCCTGTGTGCAAAGGCTGATGGACGCGGGGACCATGGAGCGGGTAGCCTGTCCCAGCTCCAGCTCCAGCATAGATAGCTGGTGGCTTTGGGACCGGGCCACATCATGAGCATACCAGCTCTGAAGTCTAAATATAACCAGCCTCAAAGATAAGCAAAACAGATTTCTGTGGCCAACAGGGCACATGCCAGAAAGGACAAAAAGAATCCTGGTCAGCCATTGTAAATCTCCAAATAGCAATAATAAAAACCCTGGTATAATGCAATGATCTCAGCATGCTCATGCCTTCCATCCATCAATCTTTTCCTATAGGGCCTGAAGCTGTTGCTATACCGTCTTGTTTCTTAGCTCTGTTTAAATGACAGTTGAAATCTATTTTTTTGCATTAGGATGCAAAAAAGGCATGACCTACTCATAGCATTTCCTTGAAGAGAGAAAGAGAGAAAGAGGGAACAAACAGTAGGGTCGGGAGTTCTCCCTGTGAGCAGCGATAAAATGCAGCAGACATAAAATGGAGCACTAAATATTGCCCTGTGACACTCAAGTTGGACACCTGCCCTAAGTGTCACCGTTACCTCTGCACGCTGCCTGCCCAAAGCCAGCTGGGTCTGACGGCCCCATGGTACCGGCAACAGCTCCAGCTGTGTGGAACGTGGTGGCTGCAGCAAGCACCAGCCTTCGAGTGCGGGCGGTGAGGGTCAGGCCCTCCGTGCCTCGGGAGGGGAAGGAGACTCTGATAGGGAAGGAAATACAAAGAGAATGAGCAGGCACCGCTTTACTGGGAGGCAGGGAGATAATAATACCTCCCCCAGGCCCTTTCCCCATTAGCGGGGGTGCACGGCGCTCTCACACGGTGGCAGCCATCCTGGGGAATTCAGAAGGGAGCCGCTCACGTATGTTTGCCAATAGAGATGAAACAGTTTAAAGGCTTGCAGCAATAAGGCATATCCTGAAAAAAAACGCCAACAAACCAGAAAGGCCCAGGCTCTTCCTCACCCCAGGGCAGTTTTATTCTGAATCATAATTTGTCTTTTGGCTCTTCCCAGAGTGCCACAGAGTTGTGTCAGTCCTTCGCATGACTGCGAGAGCGTGGTGGTCACGCGGGATGGCTGGGATGAGGCACGGCCGTGCAAGGACACATTACAATCCTGCCTTTCGGAGGGAAAAAAAAAAGTGGGGTAGATGCAGTGTCACTTAATGACTGTCACAGTCACTGTGCTGGAGCTAATTGTAGCCCTGCCTTGTTCACAGCCCCAGGGAGCCGCACAAGTGCTTAGCCATTACCTTTCTCGGGCCGAGAAAACATCCAGACCAGGATTTTAGCGTGGCAGCCCTCTGCAATTCACCGTGATGAGTCTGGCCAGTCTCAGTTTCATTTACCACAAGCAAATTCATTCCCACTTGCTCGGGAACAACAGCAGCGTTAACTAATGACCTGCCAACTTTCACAAAGCGCAGGGCTAGGTATTCAGGACAAAAACATTCAGAGATGGAAGTAAGGCAATGAACATTTTATATCAATGGTATGATTTCTAGGCATTATCTATAAATGCCCGGGAAGTACATAACTCAGTTTTTTAAAATGTGTCTTTCTGAACGGTTTGCCCCATATGGCGGAGCACAGCTTTCCTTTTTGATTTCCAGGCTCTTGAACCAGAACCAGCCACCCTAATTCCTTTTATTTAATATTTAATGAAACAGTATTCCTATCTCAATTTCCCCTCTTAATTGGCTGAGCACATGTTAAGTTATGGTGACAGGAAATGACAGACGAAAATGGCATGCAGTTTTTATATGTATTTTTGGTCAACGGAGCTCAAAATACTTTAAAATCATTAGCACCATTTTACAGATGAAATACGGAAAGACGGGGCAGGAAATACTTCACCCGACCAGCACGGGGTGGAGCTGGAGCAGGCACTGCAGCTGCTGCTCTCTGCGCTGCTGCCCGATGGCTGTCAAAATGCATCTTCATTGACGAGAGAAACATAAAAACATGTAATAGTGCAACCGTGATGTTCAGTAACTACCTTGCTGCCTTCGCAATAATAAAGATTTTAATGAATGTGTGAGATGGGACATATTTTAAAGGAGACAATAGGGGATCATAGTTTTATAAACAGAGTTTTAAGGAATGGCCAGTATGCATTTAATGTTGGTGGTTACTAGGGATCAAAACGTTTCAAATATTAATTTATAGGGATAATTTTGCTTCCATTAACTCTCTTGTTCACAGTCACCAGTTAGAGCTAAAATTTCTGGGCGTGGGTACGAGTGTCTTGGCGTGTGGCTCAGCAAAGCACTGAAGCATGTAGAGCCACACAAACTACACAAGTTCTCCCAGATCAGCCTTGGCAATTCAAGGTTGTCCTCTAAGAGGAGAGTGTTTCTGTAGTGTTTTGACTAGTCTCGCTGTACAACGTGCAGGGTTAGGGCTTCCACCATTTTCCCCAAGGACACGATTTCAGAAACAGATCTCCACGTCACATGGGTTTTCCTGCTGTTCTGCCTACGCTTCCCATTACTTAACAGAGGAACTTCTTGTTCTCTTTGATGTTGCTTCTCTGTGCCTCTGTATCAGACATAGGTGTTCGGGCCCTGCCACAAGAGTCAGGCTTCCCAGATGCCTCCAGCGGCACCAGGTCTGGTCACACCAGCTGGTTTTCATCATTTTTCTGGCGTTGCACAGGCTGTGGCCTGCCTGCCCCATGCCGTGCCCCAGAGCACTGAGGTCCGTCCCGAGCATTAAACCCCGGTCCAGTGGGGCCTCTCCCCGCCTCAGCAGGACCTGTGGCAGCTGAGGCGGCCCCCGGGGACGCTTCACGTCTCCCCACCCCAGTGAGTTGCACAATGCCTCTCTCAGCCTCGATGGCTCCGAGCTGTCACCATGGGCGGCCCCTCTCGGGCCTCTTTCCGTCAGGCCTGCGGGAAGAGCTGCGTGGCCTGGGGTTTCCTGTGACACCGCTTTCTGTAGGAGAGGGTGACGCTCTGCCGCCTGCTCAGGGCCCGAAGGAAGCGGTGTCACAGGAAAACCCCCCGCCACCCCGTTGCCCGTTGCTCGCCCCTCACCCCTCCCCCGGGAGGCAGGACGGATGCGCCGACAGGCCCGGCCCTTCCTGAGGGGCTGCCGGGCCCCCCCAACGGCCACCAACGGCCACCAACCGCCCCTACCACAGCAACCGCCAGCGGAGAACAAAAGCCCGCGCAAGCGTCACTCGCTTCCCCCAGCCAATCAGCGCCGGCTCCTGCCCGCGCGACCCGGGGCGGAGGGGCGCCCCCGCGCCTGCGCCCCCCGCCGGCGGCGGCGCCTCCCTGACTACATTCCCCGCCATGCAGCCGGGCCCGCCCCCCCGCGCTTCCTTCCGGCGCGCCGTGCGCAGGCGCGCGAGGCGGTCCCGCATTGGCGGCGGCGGCCTCGTGCGATGATGACGTTGTAGGGCCGGGAGGAGGCGACAGGGCCGGGCAGGCGGCGGCGGCGGCAGCGGTTGCCGCAGGAGGGGGGCGCGCGGGGCGGCGGGCAGCACCTCGCGGGCGCCGGGGCGGGCGCCGGCCGTTGCCTGGTGAGTCCCCGTCACCGGGGGGGCTGCGCGGCCTGGCCGCCGCCCGCGCGGCCGGGGCGGGGGGAGGGTCCCGGCCGGGGCCGGGCGTCCGCCCGCTCGGCGCGGCGGCGAGGGGGAGCCCCCGCGGCAGGGAGGGCGCCTCCTGCCCTGCCGGCGGGCGGCAGTGGGGCGGGGGTCGGGGTGGCGGCTGCCCCCGGCGCGGGTGGGTGGCCGGGGTGTCGGGGAAAGGCCGGCGGTGGGCGCTGCCCTCGGCCGGGGCCGGGTTCGGCCGGCGCGGCGGGGAGAGGGGCCTGAGGGCCGTCGGCCGGGGTCAGAAGTGAGCCGGGCTTGTGGTCAGGGTGTTTGCTTAGGGGCGCGAAGGAGCACTTGGAAACGCTCGGCTGGAGGAGGCTTTAGACCAGCGAAGCACTCTTAAGTGGGTCAAGAGCACTGTAAGTGGGTTTTGTTTGTTGCCTTCTGTACACTTGTTGCTTGTCAGGACAGGGAAATCTGCTGCTGCCCCTAAAATCTTTTTATGGAGGCGATAAAAATAATAACTCCTGAGCTTGCACAATATGGGAACCTTGCCTTCCCCACAGAGCGCTCTGTGTCTGTATGTATATATCTATAAATGCTGGAGTTACCAACAGTAGGTAATGTAAATATTCGATGCTAGTGTAACCACAATTTGGATGTTCCCAAGTGGCAGTTAAATAAACTTTTAAAAAAGTTGGTGTTGTTTTTTTCTGAGAGGATCAGGTATTCATCTCTTGTTTGCTTAGGATGAGCAACAAAGATGTTGAAACATATGGTAATCGACTAGAAGACAAAGAAGATATGACAGCTGTTGTTCTTACTGAGCTTTTCAAGCAGTGTTGGTCTCTTTTTTTTTTTTTTTGTGCCTGCCTTAGCCTTACAAGTCAGTTGGTTTAGTGGCTTTAGCAGATGTGTGTGCTGGCGTATGTTTAAGAAAGCTGTTAATATTAAATTATAACTTATTTGACATACAGGCTTTGTCACTTCATGGATGTAAATTATCATATGCACCTGTCACATAACAGAAAAGCTTTTAGATATTATTCCTTATTTAAAGATACATTTTGTTGCTAGTGCAGCATTGAAGTTCTTCGGGCAGTTGACTTGTCTTGTGTATCACAACTGTGTTGTGTATTTTTTAAAATGGACCAGGTTTTATAAAGTTGGCCAGGTCCTCTGGGCAAACCCTCCTGGGCATAATCTGGTTTTCAAGAGTTGAGGTCTTAATGTGTAATTTAAACTCCTCTTTTCACTCCCTTGCTGTAGTCAGTGTCAGGGAGTATTAAATTCCTGGTTACGTCCTGGCTGTGGGCTTCACAGATCTGGAAGTCAGTGAAGAGCTGTGTACTGCAGAGTCCTCTTTCTGATTTATACTGTAAAAATCCTCAGCTTTCAGAGGCCTTTTTGTAGCATTTCAGTAGCAAGGTGCTTGCGTTCTTCAGCACCTTAATGAGACTACTTCAAATTTGGTGGTAGCTGTTGTAACAGAGGAAAATATGTTTATGATCAACAGAACTAGATGTTGTGTCATGGAATTACGGGTGCCACGTGGTCATAAAACACAGCCTGTTTTCCTTGTTGTTTTCAGCTATGAGCTAATACTGTTTATAGAAGAAGGGAAGTGGTCGTGTAGGGGTACTAGCAAGTTCCAGTTATGAAGGTTTTATGCTGTGGCTCTTAGGTTATAGAGATAACTTATGTGTGAACTTCAGCTGTTCTGTGACACTTGCGAAGACTGTGAGTTTGTGTTAGTAGGCAACTTGAAAGAAGCTCATTGTTGTGTTGTAAGTGTAAGATTAGTGGATCAACACATGGAAATGACTCCCTTGTCTGAGCTGACAACTAGATATGGTTAAATAAGCCTGTGGATAAGGTTATTGGCAGCTTCATGGTGAAAAACATGGAGAATAGTTGCTAATGTGGAAAACTGAATCAGAGTTAGTGATGAGGAGTTAAAAGCTGCATCCCAGCTCAGTCCAGGTCTTCAAAATGGTGCTTTCTGAGTATAAATCAGATAAGAAAAAATAATCTGGTGTGAAGGAAAAGAGTGTACTCTTGGCAAAACCTTTCATGGTGAAAATTCCTTCAACAGATTCTTATCTATTATATGCATGTTTGAGAACATACATATAAAACGTGATGAGTATAGGAGCTTACATTGTATCAGGTCTTCAAGAGAGCAGCCACAAACAAAGGGCTCCCCCCTTATTCCAGTCTTTACACCGATGGTGTTGTGTCAGTACTATTGAACTGGTGGCATTACTGCAAGTTTGCTCAAGTGACCAGTGAGCGGTGGTTTTGGCAGTTGTGGGTGAGATTCAGACTCGAAGCCTGACTCCTGGATACAGGATAAAAAGGCTGGAGTTTGAAAAGCCTGTGCTTGCTCTAGGCAAGAGTTTCTGTTGATTTGTCATGAAGGAAGATTAATGGGAATTGGCGGGGCATGTAATGCCAGTGATCTTGATGCTTGGATCTCTGCTGTTATCTTATGTCTTCAGTTGCATGTTCAAGGAGCTGTGTCAAGCATTCATGTACAAAGACACTCAATATTAGACACTAAAAATTTTGCAAGTTTTACAGGTTTCTGGTTGTGTAACCATATTGTCCAAGACACTGTGCAAAGAAACAAGGCTTGCTTTCGTCAGAGGAGATGCTGTCTGTGCATGAGGAAAATCTTGATAAGGAAACTTAAGGAGGTTGTCGCATTATTATCCCATCAGCAATTCAAATGCTTAAATAGAAGTAGTTCTGAAATGGAAATAGCAGTTGTGAGTATTTATGATTTGAAAGTGTCTGTGTCTGAGTCATTCAGTGAATTTTCTGGCAGACGGTGTTGCTAGATTTGAAAAGACGTTGCACAAGATAATGGTAGTGATTATGAAAAAGTATCTGGGACAGTGTTTAAGGGGAAGACTATTACTTTAAACTGTATCGTTCTCTGATAAAGCTTGTTTTAAATGCCTTATCCTTTCTTCAAGACACTGTATTTCAGTTGGTTGTACTTAACATGGTGACCGTCTGGCTTTGCTTGTTAAAGCAATATGTTTGTCAAGACAAGTTCAATAAAGAAACTCGTTTTCAAAAATCAAGAATACGGTGACAAACAAGGCACTAGTTCTGCTTCTTCAGAAAACAGATTTCTGAAAACATTTTTAACTTCCACTTGTTTATTTGAATATGCTCCTACTATCATAACATTTTACTTTTGAAGTAGGATGCTGCAGATCAGTATGTAAACTAATAAGAAGCAGGAGGTGAGTTGTTTCCACATAGTTCCTGTTGTAGTGCTTTGAAAAGAACGCCCTCCTGCCTTCTGTTAGGAGTGAGAGATTCAGACTTTTATCATCAGGTAACTGTAAAACTGGGCTGGAGTTTGACTTTCCCAGTGATTACGTATGTTTTCTGCCAAGTTTGTCTCAATGGTTTGACATAAAAATAAAATCTTTATCTTAGTCCAGTTTGAAGATGAACTTCAAGGTTTCCTTTCAGGGCACAGTGACAATCTTTTTGTATACAGAAGACTGCTCACCACACTGCGATGTGGCCGCTGGTGTGGTGGTAAGCAGACAGCCTCTCTCAGGAAAGGAGGTGCCACAGTTTATACTGCTGCTGCTTGATTTGAGAAGTAGCAAAGAACTTGAAGCGAGGAGGTGTTGGCAAAATTGAGGTGCTCAGAATTTTGAAGAGGAAATACTATCTGTTTAATACCAATTTGCCTTCTGATTTAACATGATTTTCAGTTCTAACTTATTTTGAATTTCCAGAACCTCATGGAAATATCTCTGTCCTTTGCTGTTTTTTAAGTGACATCTGTTTGAGTTATGATCAGGGTAGGAAAAAAATTACTGTCTAGGTTTTGGTTGTTTTTTTTTTTTTTTTATTTGTGGCTTAATGGTCTCTTGAGCAGATGAAATGTATTGTAGGGATGATGGGTATAAAATAAAATTAGATGGCAGTTGTGTTTGTTGTTGCATGTAGCCATGATTACTCTTGTATTCTAGAGTTACAGATCTCTGCTGCTCTGTTAGTGGAGGAGAGAGTCTTTTTCTGGCCATGCAGGATTCTTTGGCCTTCTGTGAACTGTACGCGAGTCAGCGAATGTTTCAGGACTTCTCAGGGCTGCCTTGTGGTTAAATTGCTTGCAGAAAGGTGTCTTCAAATGTGTATAGGTAGATATAAGGTTCGCAGGACGTGTGATTGTCAGCGTAGAAAAATTTGCAGTGCACTTCAGATGGGATTTCAGTAGCTGTGAAAATGCGATGGAGTCTGCTGGGATGTGCCAGCTGCTGTAGCTCTCTGTGAACAGGACTAATTAAGCCCTTGTGAGAACAGAAAATAGGCACTATTTACAGGAAGAAAGCGTTGGAACAGGCAGAGCTATAATCATTGGCTCTAAGGTACCTTTAGACAGCAGTAAGCAAGAGAGTAGACAATTTACTTGCAGAACGGGTTGGAAGTCAAGTCTGAATATGTAAAATGGGTATGGCAGGGTTCTGCCAGCAGATCTAAGTACATTGCAAACTTCTGTTGGGGCCTGCTGCAGGAAAGGCCTTCCTTTTTCTGCCCTGTCTTATTCTCTTCTTTTTGGCACTATTTTGTCTCAAAATGGTTAGCCTTCATGTTTCTTCATCTAATGCTGAAAATGAAACTTATACTACGTGTAGATGTCATAACGTTACAACGTTGCCTGCATTTGAATACGTCCTTTAAAAGTCTAGCTGTCGTTGCCAATGCGAATTGTTGTTTTTCTAAATGTAGCTATGGTCATCTGCATATATTCCAAGGTAAGGTGTGGCTAGGCTGACTTATCATAAGTACACCAAAGCCATTTTTCATATCTGTTCATCCAATTTTCCTCCTTCTCTTCTTAACCAAATTAAATGCTCCTTTCCCCAGCCTGTTTGGTTCCATCTGCTTAGAGGATTGCAGAGACTGCTGTTCCTTGTTTGAAACCAGGGTCAATTGTGCTGCTCTGTTTAGGTCTAGAGGATGACAATTTATATGCTACAGATTTCATTAGGAGATCACTGGGTGTGTTAAGCAGTTCTCCTACCGCTTCTAGGTAAGGGTTTTGTTGGTAGGAACCTTTAGTGGGCTTTTCTCTGTTTTAATGACAGCATTCTGGTGAGGTTCCTGTTTTAGCTCCTTACTGATGGGTAATGTTTATTGCTTGACTAGTATGATTTTCTCAAAATGTTGTCATAAGTGTGTTTTAGTAAATTGGATATTTATGGATATTTGAATAAACAGGCTGTTCTTCTGGAGGGAACATGCCATGGACCTTCTTGCTGTACGAAACATTTTCTTCACATAATTCTGCAGACTTTATTAAAGGCAATTATTTGTGCTCTTTTGATTTCTTGTGCAAACTACTTGGTGGGTGATGCTAAGTGTTGGGACCCGTTACCGTGATAAGGACTTCAAGCCAACATATGTCTATACATGGTTTCTGAGTTTTTGTAAAATGCAGGACTTCTGATGAAAATGGAATAATTGAATTGAAGCAGTAAAGGCTGCCTTCTGAGAGCAAATACCACCTCTGGCTTCTTAGATTAAATCTGAATGGTAAAATGCGTTTAGCTAGTGGTAAAATTCCTTTAGCTAATTTTTAACTCCTGTGTGTACTAGAAATACTTGTATCTCTGTCTCCCAGTCTGCAGTGGGAGCTATTTTAAAAAGCCGTGCAGTGCAAAAATAAGTATAGCTGACACTGGCTGTAGTCGCAGTCCTGAGAGTATTGGCAAGCTTTTACCTGCAGGGAAAGGGATTTTAGCATTTGGGACAAGGAAGTGGATGGCTAGTAGGACTTGAGATGAAGAGCCACTGAACATGCATTTCAGCTTCTCTCAGCTGACAGTTTAGGTATGTTTTTGTTATGAAGAATACTGCACTGCATTTCCTAGTGGGCTGCTTCGGAGATTTAGTGGTTGCCATTCCCTAGTGTAAACTGAAGGATGTACTCTTTCTGTTTTCCTAATGCTTTCATTTATCTCTTGGTCTCCTTGGCTGGTGGAATTTGTGGGCATGTATTACTTAAACAAATACTAGTACTGTGGAGATAAGTTAGTGGTGGTGGAATCTGGTGCTTTCTGACATTATGGGATCATACCACCAATTTGCTTGTGAAGAACCGTGTGCTTTGCAAATTGCTTTAGTTTAAGTGACTATTTGTGTGTCTATGTATTCCCTAGAAAAACATATAGCATTGCAAGGCTGATAACAGCAATATTCTGCTGTTCTCAGTATTAATCTTTTAGGCAGATTGTTTTGTTTTTTTTTTTTTTTTAATGGACCATGACCGAAGAAATAAAAGGAAGAGCCTATTTATAATTCTTATTAAAGTAGCTATGTGACAAAGTGCCAGCTATTGGCTTTCTGCCTGCTGTACCTTCAGCGAGGAACAAAATGGATTATTTTGTGAGGTGGGTGTCCTGAGAGTTGAGAAAAGCATAACAAAGTCAACAAAAGCTTTACTTAGCTTGGACTATATAAAGGTCAGAAAACCACTAAGAGGAGGATGCTGAAAAAAGGCTTGTGTCCTGATGATCTTAATGTCCATGGTTAAGTGCAACTGCTCTTTGACTTCCTGCTGTGTGACCTTTTAATAATTGGCAACCATATGAATTCTGCAGCGTTACAGAAATAGTTCAATAATGGATGTATTATAAAAACCCTTGCCTTTATGCGAGCTTCACTAATGCAGTGAAGGAAGTTGCTAGGTAGCTTAGACTTGATTTGTAAGATATTTCTTAAGGGGCAATTTTTTTACTACATTTTTGGTATAGAAAAAGAATACTAAATTTCTTGGACCACCTGATAATTATGCATTATTCATTTCACTCCTATGAAGGATATAAAGGAATAACTTTTGGTGGTGGTTTTTTTTTTTTTGTTCTCTTTTTAAGTCATCCTCCAGAAACACACAACATAATTTGCCAAAGCTTCCTTTTCATTTTATTAGGATTTTTCATAGGTGTTCTGGCATCCTTATGTCAACTAGGACTGTAGAGAAGGAAAATCAGTAATCAAGTATTAAAACTTTCTGGGTTACAAAAATCCAATGTTTGACTCAGTAGGATGTGACTCATTGCTAAAATAATTGAGATGATGTATATTGGGTTCAGCTACTGTATTTGTAAAACTCTTCTAATTTGGCCTTGATCCCATACTCTGGAGTTTAAAGGTGGGATATTTCCTGTCTTCTGCCATGAAGGCAAACTCAGAATCTCAGGTTAAGCTGGTCCTTGATAGAGAGCGAGAGAGGCTGACCAAGTTTTGCAGCACTTGCATGAATGTTTCTGTCCAAAATATCTAACTAGCGCGTGATGCTGTTGAAAATGCCAGTTATGTCAACTGATCTGGAAGGACTCCAGTATACGGGTCAGTGTAGGGGAAGGGAGATGATACACAAGACTGTCCGAGATGATACTGAAAAATCTCAAATACTCAGATAAGGTCAGGGTTGATGTTACTTACAGTACAGCTCTACATGACTGTGGGTAACCAGGTCCGCTTTGGGTTTTGAGCAGCGGAGCCTTAAAATGCTATTGGAAAAGTGGTACAAGATGCTCTTCATTCTTCCATGTAAGCCCTTTCCAGCTGACTTTTTCTGTATTAGTTAACCGGTTCAAATACCCCCTTGTTACACATCACAGTAAAGTCATTGTGAAAAACAAAGCATGATTGCAGAACCCATGACTGTTTTCCTCTGAAAACTCATGTCTTGGCTCTGTTTCAATAGTTCATTATTATGTAAGTGCCTGAGGGCTTATCTGCCTGTAAGACTCATGTGAATGTTTTGTGCAGTCTAAGGTCATCCTTGAGAAGGTACAATTCCACATTCCTGTTCTTTTAGCAGTAAGTATGATGTGTCCAGTAGTTCTTGTAGTACCATCTGAAATCTTACTACCTTCTGAGAGGCTCTGTCCTACACAGAGATTAAAACTCCCTTAAAACTCGGTGCTCCCTTCTTAGAAATCCTGTTCTGAGGTAGCAGAATACTTAAACACTTTCTCATTTCAAGCCAAAGGCACTCCTGAATTATGTCTTTGTAATAAATGAACAGTTTGTAGGCATGTTATTTGTTACAACATTCAAAGTCACAGGTAACAGTGGTGGTATTTGGGGTTCACCAAAGCATAGTTGCATAATTCCTATTGTAGAATGACATTTAGTCATACTAATGATGGAGTAGTTGAGAATTACTGGCACTTAAAATGAACTACTGGGCAGACATAAAAAGGAAAGGTGTAGAATGTACGCATTAGTGCTGCTTGCATTGGAGACTGCTTCTTCAGGGGATGTGACAGGTAATATACCTGTATCAGCATATCGTGCTGATGGTGATCCAGTCGCTAAGCAAACATGCAGGATGCATATGCTGAAACTGCTTCTCTTCAGTGATTGTCCAACCGTCTTTATTCGTCTTTGAACTTTTGATTTGATTGTGCTGAAAATCTTGAATCATCTGGTAAGTGATCTAGAGAATTGGTTATACTAGGAGGCAAGAGGTCTGTTAGTGAAAACCAGTTATGCTTTCTGTTGGAAATACTGAATAAGGAAGCCATACAACTTGAAGGCTTTAAACTGTTGGGTGCAAGAGTTTGTATAGAGATATTACCAGCACTTATTGAACATAATGTAATACGTGTAGTGTTTGAGCCAGCTTTTCTGTTTCATGGACTACTTGCAGTATGGATGAAGTAGGTTGTATAACTTCCAAGCCTTTCCTCCTCTGCTGGAGTGCGATGAATGTCAGTTTGAAGCTGGCATGTGAATGCTGTATGCTTTACAACTCCAGTGACACAAGATCCTAAGATACACTCAGCCTTCATTTAGTTAAATTTTTAGGCTCTAACAACATGCTATGAAGTGAAGCAGAGAAAATGGAAACGGATTACAACAGAAGTCTTTTGCATTCCTTGCTGTTTTCATGCTGTAATATTTATGTCGTAGAGGATCTCTCCCAAGCTCTGATTTCAAACTCCCATGTGGACCAAAAGCAACATTGTATATGGTTTGACTAACTTTAAGTGACCTGAGGCAGATTAACATGCGGATTAAAGTATTTGACAGTAATAAATCAGTTTTAACAAGTACAGAGGCAGAGATTTGTTTGGCAGAGAGTTTGAATAAAATATGGTATCTGGAGTTACATGGAACATTTTCTGGAGAATGCTGTAGCTGAGATGGTTAAAAAATTTCCTGCTTTCCTTGGTTTTGTGCTGATGCATCTTTGTGCAATTTAGCTGTAACAATGTGGAGTTTTATTTAAGTCAAAGTTGTTATCTTGGTGAGCGAGCCTACAAAAATCAAAGGATTCTAATTTAAATGGAATGCGTGCATTTTGTCATCCACTGTAAATGTTTAATAGCTGCTGTATAGCATGCAGACTCTAAGGATTCCCCCCCCACACACCACCACCCCCCGTATATTTATTACCTAGTTTTAAGCTAACTTGGAGAAACAGCCTCATGTTGATTTCACATCCTTCTTGTAGGAATCTTGGACTGTAACCTTTCCAAGCTTGAATACAAACTTCGAGAACCAGTGACAAGTTTGAGGTGAGAGAAATTGATCTTTACTTTGTCATAGGTAGCACAGCTATTTGTTAGAGAGCAGTAACAAATTAGAGATTAGGAATATTTGGTGTTTTGGGGAAATGTGTTTTAGTGGTTAAGATAACTGCTATGTGTTACTCCACAGGGAAGGTACAAGAGCTGTTTGTTTCATTGTTCTAAGTTGTATTTCTCAGGACCGAGGCTTACAAGAAATTTGTATGTTTCTGAAACGAGGTGACACTTAATGTGACAAACTTGGCTTCCAAACTGGAGTTGATAGTTGAGGTGAGTGCTGGGTACATGCATGAGCGTATAAACCAGTCAAGAGACAGAACTTGAACTACTCATTCGTTTTCCCCTTCAGGAGGGAAACTGTAGCAGTGTTTCAGGTATTTGGTAGGGTTGTGGTTTTGGGTGGGGTTTTTTTTGTTCTTTTTTTTTCAGGTTTGTGTTGTGTTTGGTGTTTTTTTTTTTTTTTGGTGGGGTTTTGGGTTTTTGTTTGGTTATGGTTTTGGGATTTTTTTGAAGTTTTTCCTTAAATCTTTGCTCTTACTGTTCTGACTTTGGCAATGGAAATCAATGACATCAAATTGCTGTGTGAGAGTTTAAACACTATTCGTGGAAGAAGGTAAAAATCATCGTCAGTGGTTAACATTTTATCTGGTCTGTATGTAAGAATCAAAACTGGGGCACACTGAGTGTTTTGATTTCCTTGAATCTCTGAAAAAAGGTGAATCATTCCCCTGAAACTTGGGATTCCAGAATAGCTATAACATAAACTAGGCTGGGTCAAACTAGAAATCCCTCTAGCTCAGGGTCCTACCTTGATTGTGGAGCTGCTGCTTAAGCTTCTGCCCCATGAGACTCTCTGGCCACCCTCGTATGTGTAACCCAAGTAGGCTGCACGATGTACACCCCGTCTGCTGCCAAGCCATGCTACAGAAACATCTTTATATTCTCATGCTCCACTTGCTCAGTTTTCTTGCCCTTGTGTCCCGCCCATGCACAAAGTGACAAGACCTCCTGCCTGAAGTAGAGAGACCAAGAAGCTTTGGGCTGGTTTGTGCTCAGCAGAGTCTGTGTTTCACTGGGGATAAGTGGATGGATAGTGTGAAAGCTGTGCTATGGGCATGTTCATGGTATGATTCACTTGATGTGTCCCCCTGCTGCAGCATGAAATCCTGACGTGCGTATGCCAAATGTGCCAGGTTGCAGCACCGCTTACTGAGGTTTTGACTGTGCTTTGTCCCTAACCTTTCTATTTATACCCTTTGAGTCTGAAGCCCAGCCAAGTTGCAGGACCACCTACTGGTCCCAGCCAAGCTGGCCATTCAGGGGCGAAGAAACGAACTTGGCAAATGAGATTCTGGCAGCTATGGGGTTTTTCTGTTCCCTTGTCCTCTTTATATAAGCTGCTGGCCAGAGTGTCTCAGGGTAGTGCCTACTGGCTTCTTGGATGCCTTTGGGGAGTTACTGGCATTGTTAGGGTGCTTTGCCTGGTGTCCCTGAGTTTTCTATTTTGACCCACATCCTTTCTTCTTTGAGGTTTTTAATTTTCTCTCTCCTAATCATTTGACTACTTCCCTGTTTTGTTTTTATTTATTAGGCCCCTTCCTGACCTTTCTCAGAGAGGACTCTTAAGGTTTTAGTAAGGATGCCCATCCCCTAAGGAAGAAAAATAGCTTCTAAGCATGAATATGCAAGCAATATATGATAGATGTGCACTGGTATTTAGGGGCTTCTAGAGCTAGTGGTGGCTTCATGTGATTAATACCCTTTGATGGATTTCTCCTCTGTGTTTGTCTATTTTCCCGTGTCAAATCCTCATGCTGTAGCAAGGAGTTCCAAGGTTTACCTATTTACTGTGTCAAGAACAACTTCTTTTCGTGTTTGAGGTCACCATCTGCTAACTCTGTGACCTTACCTTGGATGACAGGTGATGCTTGGTATTTTCACTTTTTCTTGTTGCTGTTTTGGGTGGTGGTGCGGTTGTTGTAGATGTGAAGACTGGGAAACCTTGTGCTGCGTTGAAATCTTACTGCAATTTTGAGTGGTCAGCTCTGGTTTTATTTAAAACTTTCTTTGCTATTGCAAAGCAAATCCTTTCTCAAATCATTTAGTAAATGTGTAAAATGTGATGTAAAACATCTGAACTGCTACTGATTAACTAGCACATGGTAAAAATAGATATCTGATTTTGTATTTCATAAATGCGAGGCTTGTGTCACTTCATACTCTTGTTTCCTTAGCTACAGATGCTTGCTTATCTACATAGGATGGGGCTTGCCTGGTTATCTGGGCAGGTCAGTTGTCCTCCAAGATTCTACTTCTGTTCTCTTCTAACATACTAAATTCACAACACTGATTATTGACTTTTCTTAGGACTTACAAATCTGTCAGTGTCTGCTTTTTTTCCTGAAAGCATGCATGCTACTACTGTGCTGTCAATACTGGAAGAACCTTTCATGCTTTTCGTAATAGTATACCTGGGAATTTTAGGAGTGGATAAGGCAGCGTTTATGCTCTGTTTACACCTGACCCCTGTATAGAGTTCTCGGCTAGGTTTCCAAGTACATCTTTGGCATACAGATTAGTGGTTGGCTCCTACGTGTAGCACTCAGTCTCTACTGAGAAGCTTGGCCTGCATTTTCTCAGTATTGATGATAGCTGTCTGTCTGTGCACATCAGATCAATCTGAAGAGCTGCGTTGCGTCTCAGTCACAGCCACAGACATGGTAGGTAGTTTTTGCATCAAAATTATACCAGATAGCTTATTTTTCTTACAGAAAGAGTTACAAACTTATAGTAGAATGAGATCCCTTATTTGCTAACTCCATTGACAGTAGGTGTTGTGTCAGCATAATGTAATTTTTTTGTCTTTCCAAAATAGTTTATCTGCATAGCTCTGCATGTATTAACACCCCTTACAGATGCAGTTGGGCTAGAGTAAGAGTACCTTCAGTGAGTATTTGAGAACTAGGACAAATAACTATTCAGTAGTTTGCTGACCCAGTTCTTGCTCTCTGCTCTTGCTCCTCCTGTCTGGGCCCTTGTCCAGGAAATCAACCCAAATTCCTACCCTTCCTACTCTTAAGAGCATGGATGCTTATCAACTTGACCATGCTTCCTTCCTGTTCTTAGGGTTTCCTAAAGAAATCAAGTGTCTTCTATGATGTCTAGGACTTCTTTCTGCAAACAAAGTGCAGGCAGCGACTGCTTAAGTTGCTGCTTTTTGTGTTTAGGTGCTGTCATAGGACTGTATGTACATGGATGAAGGGCCCTTTGGTACAAAACAACATTGACCAGGTCACCCTGGCACAGAGTTCCCTCTGGGGAAAGAATGTGTTACAAGTTCAGATGGCCCATTTGGTTGCTTTTCCTGGGGCTGTTTCAGGCTTTGTTATTATATTGTAATTTTACTGTAACACTTTAAAGACTAACAATGCTCTTCAGAGTTGCAAAATGGGAGAAGGAATGGAGGACTCCATCCATGTTGTTACATTCTTGTTTACGGGCAAAGAGGAAGCATCCCTTGTGCGTGTGTCTGTGTGTATATAAAAATAAGGTGTAAGTAAAGTCAAGAATTTATTGTTGGTATAATGGAAGTCTTAACTGTCTGACTCAAGAATCATTAGTCTAGATTTAATTCTTAAATAAAAGTTTAGAAGAATATTGCAGTTAGAGTACTTACTTACGGGGAAAATGTTGCCAAACGTAGCTAAAATTGTAACACGCACACTTTTTGGTTTCTGTCCCTTCCCCTGGAGTTACTTTCACCCTTCCGTTGCTGCTCTGGGTCTTTAAGTCAGCAGCTTTGGACTGCTGGAGGGGATAACAGGAGGTCGTCAGCCTTGGGAGTCATTTGTTGGGAGAAGTATGATGTTGATGTTATCTGTTTCTTCTTCCTTCCTCTAGGATCTGCTTGAGGGTCTTTTGTATGTTTGCTAACATGCTTTTACACCTCTTCTGTTTCTTCATTGGTCTACAGCTCCAGATTATGTCTGAATTTGCAATATGTGGTGCCCTTTATGTGTGTTAGTCACTGTTTCTTTGTTATCCCTAAAGCTGGGTTTGCCCAACTCCAGGTCTGCATTTTGTTTTTTTAACTGACCGTTAGTGAGTTGCTTATGGCCATGGGGTCTCTGGTGGCAAGACTGTGCCCCATCTCTTGTCCCTCGCCTGTACTCCTCTGCACCGCATCCTGTCTATCCACTTCTCAGGGCTCTGTTGTCATATTAGGCCAGTATTTCCTGACACCGTTGTAAATACCTCTTTCTATGGAGGATAACTGGAGGTTATATCACACCAAGGCAAACAACAGTAAAATAAATTAGCCATAGACATCCAGTCAATTAGAAAAGCTGCTGTCACAGCTAAACCGAGTAAAAGGCAGGTCAAGAAAAGTGCAGACAGAGCAAGCCTGACAAGCCTTGGTCTTAAGGCCTTGTGGCTTGATACAGAGCTTATGGCCTACTGGTAGTGCTGTATTACAGGGCTATATGGTTATGATTCCCCCTGTTCAACGCCCACAAATCGCTGCCTGTCACTCATGAGGTCAGGAAGGGTGTTGCAAACCTTCCGATGACTTAAGGTCCTTAAGCAAAGGATCCTGGAGGCATCCTCTCTTTTCTGTCTTCTCTTGCCTTGTGGTGACCTGTGTAGGTTTGAGGGTAGCTGGTAGTGCTTTGTTGTGTTATATAGCCATTGTTACTTAGTGCAAGTGCTTCACATAAGTCTTGTGTTTTCTCTTATGAATTTTATAATTACAGTAAATGCTGTATTCTGTGCATGATAAAGGCAACCTGGATGTCGGATGTCTAACTCCAACTTTTTCTGGTTTATGTGAAATTACAGTTTTATTTCTGTTTTGTAATAAGGTATTTTTGTAAGCGTAAGCATTGTGTCTATTCCCTTTGAGGAATTTATTGCTTAATCTCCTGTAGTCACTATCTTCTGTTGTGAGTTATCTACTGTAAATAGTTTGACATAACAAAATAATCTTTATTTTCCTTTAATGGTGCTGATTGTCATTCATCCAATGTTACAGCCAGTCCTCGTTTTACTAAACAAGCAGTGTAGCTCTGTTATCAAAGGGTGGATTGCAGTTACATGCTTCCAAGTAGGGACAATATATTTTTCACTGAAAGTATATAGAGGTGAAGTTCTCCTCATTGCCACGGCTCACTTACAGCATTTTTTTTTTTTTTTTTAGACAATTCCAGTGTGTGTTTGGGGGGCTTTTCTGGATTTGGTTTTTTTTTTTGGAGTTGGAAGGGACATGGATCACCACCCCCACCCCCCGTATGGGTATCTGAATGCATCAATACGTGATATCAACTCCTGCAAAACATCTAATGTGTATGTTCCTAAAATGCTTCCTGGTTACTTGAAAATCAACTTGGAACATGTTTATGGTCTTAAACTGTTTAAAACTTAAAATCTAAAACTTTAAAATAGCTGTGCTGATTAGACTGCAGGCTGCAGCTATACTAGCAAAAACCTCTGCAGGGAACACAGTTATACTAGCAAAAATTGTGATGTCAAGATGGTAAAACAAACCACAGCAAGATGACTTTTTGTGTGAGTGTCTTGGTCTAGGTCCTGTAGATGTGTTCTGAGTTTAAGCTGCATCCCTACTTATAGGGCTTGCATGTATACAGATAATAATTTTGGTCTTTAGAATTTTAGCAGTAATCTCACAGAGTATCATAAGTAGACTGTGGGTGTTTTGCCATCTCTCCTTAGTTATAGGACAGTAGAAAGTAAAAGATTAACTTAAGGTTTCTGCTTTTGCATTATGTCAGTGATGTATTGTGATATCGGTGTCCTTGGTCTTGTTTCAGAATTTGGGATGATTTAAAACAGTGTTACCAGGAAAGAAATGTATATCTGAAAGAGTGGCACTAAATGGTAGAGGAGACTAAAAGTTGACTTCAGCTTATTTCTTAACTCTCAACAATGATTATCTTTTAAAAACCAAATTATTCTCTGGCTATTGCATTAAGGAAGTTAAGATATGTAATTACTAAGTAGCTTTAGCTGGTCTTGTCTAGAACTTCAGCCATTTGACTAAATCTGCTTCTGTCTGACATAAATTAGGTGCAGTCTAGTTACAGTAGATCTGTGTCTTTTGCTGGAGTTCTGGTGGTTAAGAAAGTATCTGAAAAAGCTGCTACACCACCCTTTACATCTTAGATTGATACAACGCTGTGGGTGTGGATGTTGGTTATTCCTACAATGTTCTTGTAACATTTTTGCTACAGAAAAGTAGCAAATTTTTAGAGTTGTCTGGCTCGTGGCAAAACAACATTATGGCTTTTGAGGAGAACATATGCTGTTTTCAACTGAAGAAATGCCATTGTTGAACATAAGTAAAGGAGTAAGTTTTCTTTGTTCTTATTTTTACAAATATGAGAATGCAAACATATTTTGTAGACCAAACCTGTCAGCCACAAAATAAAACACTGATGAGCAATCTTAGAACCTCATGAATAAAGCTTATCAAGATTATCAGCAAAACTAGAAGGTAGGTGCTTCCAAAAACTGGGAAGAGTGTGATGGTCAGCTTTTTGCAACCAAGCTTCTGGGATCCTGACCACTTAGGATCACAAGTCCGTAATCTTGGTAAGTTGTCTGGTTTGCTATGCCAGGTGTGGTCTACAGCTGGTCAACAGGTCGTAATAAAGGCCATGGTATGTACAGATATGACAATTAAAGGCTTGGGCCAACAGGTAACTGTCAGTCCTTAACAGGTTAGGAAAATGCTGCCTATAAAATACGTAAAGAATTACTCTTGGGTGCGTGGTCCTGCCCTTTCAGTCATGTCCACGCTGCTTCTCTGACAGTGTATTGAGCCAATTCAGTTTGCTAATTTTGATAGAAAACGATTATCTCATTCCCCTCCCTGGGTTAGGATCTTTCCAGATTGCCACCTGGAATGGGTTGTGACAAACATCAGAGTGCCTTTGGGGGGGCAGCAGCGATGAGAAGTGGAGCTGTTTGATGTCCACCCAGGGAAGAGTGGGGCCGCCCCCTCTCGGCACAAGCCAGTCCTTAAACCTGCACAGTGACGGCATCTAAGTAGAGAGGTGTTCAACCCAGTAAGAAGCACTGAAGGCAACTGTCTTAAATGCTTTCCTGCTTGCAGTTTGTAGCCTAAAATGTGTGTAGTCCTCTTTGGTTTTAAAAGCAAGGTGGTAGTGTTCGGTTTTGTACTGTTGCTCCAAGCATTGAAGCATTTTCTTGAGTTGCCAAAGATCTCGCCTCAGTTTCCAGAGAGACTCAAACCCACGCTTCCTAGGAGGAGAGTGTTGTACCTGCCAGGCTAGAGGAATGTTTGCTCTCTGGATTGCTGCTGTTGATCTTAGTGCCATTTACATTCTCATGCAAAGATTCTCTGTCTGGAAGGGTTAAGTGAATGTAATTTCAGTTTAGTAGTCTAGCTCTGGATTTTAGTGCCTGCTCCAAAGATTTTGGTTTCTTCATCTTCACCCAACAGTCCTGTGAATTGGATGTCCTTGAGGCAGTAGTTAACAGGATGTATTCTAAATTTTCACTTAAGAGGAAAGTAATGTCTAATTTCAGCCTTTTACTTTTAGACAGTCTGCGATCCAAAGTGTTACTAACAAAAACCAACTGCATCTTTTTGTTGTTGGCAACCGTGAAGCAAGTTGGTGTGATTTAGTAACATGCCATAGAAATAAAATCATAAAAGGGCACAAAGATGGAATGTTTCTCACTTGGAGGAACTGAACCATTTAATGAAAAAAACGAACCAAAAGCAAGTTTTCCAGGTCCGGGCTGTGGATTTTTGTGGAACATGATGTGAAAAGAACTTGAACTTCTGTTCCTCGTTTTGTACTGCTTTTGTGGCAATTCTCTTGGTTTTGGTTTATTGCAGAGTAAAACTAACTTCCAGTAGTCATCCAGTCTGTAACAACCGGACATTGTGCACTGGGGGTGGGCCAACCCGTGACATAACGCTTAACCCAGTTACAAAACTGGGGTCCAATTTGCAGTACAAATTGGACAAATGCTCTAACAATGTAATGGGATCCTCTGAAATGGAAGCATTTCGCTAATGTAGGCAGGCTGCTGGCTTGTTCCCTTTCTTTGGATCCAAATGCATCAGAATGTGCTTGATTGTTTGCCTCTGCAGCCTGCTGTGAAATAGCTTAGGCTGAAGTGTCCAGTGACAGTTTACAAGTTACAAAGACAGCTTTTTGGCCACTGACCCTCTGCGGGAGTCTAATCTTTGTTTTGTAGATGTCTCTTTATCTAGGGAAATTACATCTAAGAGAAGAGGTGCTGGATTGCTGCCTCATTGTTAAAGATGACCTCCAAAGAATTTTTACAGCCTGATTCACACTTTTCCTTTAGGGTACATTAAGAAAACAAGGGTTTCTGTGTTTTTTTTTTCTCCTTCCCTCATTCATACATACCCTTGTTTGCTTTGTTTTTGACTGTAGTTTTGGAGAATATTTGGAATGTTGCTGTGGATGTTTAACTCTTTAATTGAAAAAGACAGCTCAATCATTGAATGACTCTAAGGAAAAAAAAAAAAGGGATAAAACCCCCTTATTTCAAGTTATACTCTTGAACCTTTCAATATTACTGTTTTGTTAACTTTTTAGCTGTGGCCTTCTAACTTAGGGGCAATTCACAAATCTACTTAAAATGCATGGATTTCTTATCTCTTCTGCTTTGCTTTATGCATAATGCAAAAAGCAGCCAACCAGGGGATACCCCATATGGTTAATAAGTGACCCAGCATGGGTTAGCTAGGCCACACGTATGGGTGACACCCAACAGCAGTCTTAACTCATGTGACACAGCGCTTTCTGTCGTGACTTCGTCTTCCCCTTACCCAAACTGTGTATGCCTGCCTTGCGTTGACACTGGTGCTTGCCTAATTTCCCCGGTAAACGGACCAGGGTGCCACATAGGCAGAAAGTGAAAGACGACTGCCCCCCCCCCGCCCCCCCAAAGCACAAAGCCCAACACCTTGACAACAGCTCACTGTTGATGAACTCAGTTGAGCATCAGTACTGGTGCTAGGGAGTAAGGGAACCAGATGGGCGATAGGATGATGCCAGTGTCACCTGAGCATAATTTAAGCTTTTGTGCGGTGTTACTGAATACTGTTGTTACTATACCATTTGTGAGGGACTACTTGTGACAGAACCTCCCTCCCAGAAGATCGCAGTAGAAATACAATGTGCCAAGAAAGCTGCATTTTGTTTAGTATGCCTTATTTCAGTCAAAGTACTCAGAATCAACTATTTTGTAAGCAAAAAAATCCCCTCCATGACCCTATGTAAGCTGTGTTATCATGAACAATCTGCCCATGGATTGTACAGTGCTTTGCTGTTTGTATCTATGCTAACAGTTCTGGAAATGGAGTTGTGCCTATCTTGTTACTAAGGCCTAGTCTAAACAACTTTGGATTTGGTAAAGTTATTCAACCCATAGGTGGTTTACTGTTCTTTGCCATTCTGTTGGCATGGATGTAGCTAGCAACTAGTGATGCTGTTGTAGCTGTGATGGTACAGACACAGGCAAGGCAAAGTTTGTATTTGAATAAGAGATAGTATCTCTTACAAGACTTTTGAGGCACTCAAGCCCTTCATTAAACATTAATGAATGTTCTGAGAAATTATGTAGCCTGAAATTTTCACGACAACCTTTTGTTCTTTTGATAACTAAGCTCTGTTAGGGAGAATGAGCTAGTCTTATGAAGATTCATCTAGTGTGTATATATTGCTTACGATAGTTTAATGGGTGCTTTGAAGAGGATTAGCAAGGAAAGAGCAGACGGTGAATGCCATTGCCTTCCTGAACAGGAAAGTTTCTATCAGAAAGGCTGTTGGATCAATGAGAGGGGAATGGAGGGGGATGCATATTTCATTCTTCCAAATACCAGCTACAGACAGAATGAAATACCTTTGAAGGGATCATTCTTGTGCTGCTTGTAGGAGGAACATACTGAGAAGAGTTGAATGCTGAGAGATTGCTTTGCTTAGGGGTAGTGGGAGGTAGTCTGACAATCCGGGACTGTGTTTTATCCTAAAAAGGGAGTGACAGATCTCTTAAATTCAACTACAAACAGGACCCTTAATGTTCGTGCTTTGTTTTGCTACGATGTGGCATTGTTTAGCTTAGAAAATCAGTCCTCATGGCCAGGTGAATTCTGGGCGGTTCGAAGGACTGTATCACTTATCCAGGTGAACATCCAGGAAGATCGTACAAAGAATAGTAGCATCATCCTGTGGTGCTTCAGTTTGTGAAACTACTCTTTCCTTGTCATCTTGAGGAGTGAAGCAGTGTCCTAAATATGCTGTAATTATGGCTGTTGACTCCTCTGACATTGCACAATTGCAGTGAACTGCTGAAATAGTATTGCCTTCTCATTCTGTTTTCGGAAACATGATGAGTTTCTGTCTACAGCCCGAAACTGGCACTGACTCTTCTCGCTGTGGGGCCGACTTCTTCTGAGCTGGGGTAGAGTGAGCAGCTGGGAGTGATGACAACTCTAGGCTATTGTAGGTTGCGTGGTGGAAGCAGCATATTAAGTTGACTAAAGGAGTGCTACATTTTGTGTTTATAGGTTGTGTTTAGAACTATGATAGTTTTAAACTGGTAAGTCCTTTCTAAAAGCTAACTTAGCCTTTAGAAGTTTTCTGTATTAAAAAAAAAAAACCACAACCAAAACTATTATTATGCTTATTATATATGCAATCATTAAGTAGATTTTAAGTTGTACATGGCAACTTCCTCTTCAAATGGAAGATAATTTGAATGAAAGCTTTGTTTGTTGCGTGCTACAAAAAAGTTAAAGGACTTACATATAAGAAGATTTATAATCTCAGTGAAACACAAAACAATCTCTTCCAAGACCTCCAGTGTTCTATAGCTTTCCATTTTCTAGTTTTTATTTCACAAACTGCCTAGTCTTAGAGACAGAATGGGGCAATAAGTCTCTTCGCAATGTTTCAACCATCGTCTTCTCTCTAGATGCTATTGACCATACTTAGACTCCCTGTTTTCTTAGGAAAAGGTCATCCTAGTCATTCAATCCCTTCACTGAACTGTGGAGCCATGGAAACTTTAAAATTGAAGTAAAGACCATCTATGTGTTTCCTGTTCATAATCTCAGACTGCTTGCTTTCACTTGTGAACAAATAGTGCTGGCTATTAGCACTTGTCTGTTGGCAACTCCGTGTTGCATTTAGGCACGTGGTTTTGGCTTTCGTAGTACTTTTTCAAAAAGGATTAAAAACCAGCAGCGATGCTTTTGAACTATCTTTTGGCTTGCTTACCTTTGCATGCTCAGTAAGGGCAAGCATATTTAGCACTAAAAGGGTCCTGCACAAAGGACAACGGAAACATCTTAGTTCATTGAGCAATTCCACTGTAATTTCAAGAAATGGGGACTTGTATTTATGCAGAGCTCTAAAGTTCAACTCTACTGCTGAATGCAAATCTCACTCACTGGAGGTGAAATGCAACTTTTATTTTTAACCTTAGTGATTGTTTGGCAGTGAGTGCTATTGAAGTAAATCTTCAAGGCCTGATTTAAGAAGTCTCTTGCCATTCTTGTATCTTCATGTGTTAGAAGAACCTTGCACAAGCATCTTAGCCAAATGTGTGGTTAACCCTGTTGTGTTGGTTGTTACGGTGTCTCTTTGAGCATTGCTCCCACAGTGTCATAGAGGTGAGGTAAGGACATGCTCTTAGGCAATATAGCAGATAATGCAGCACACAATAGCAATTCTATTGCTTAAAGCTGGTAGAAAGAAAAACTGGTAAAACTTGCTGGTTAAATGCCTAATGCAAATTGAACAATCTGTGAAACTAACTATGGCTCTTTCAACTAACTACCTGTTTGAAATGTTGTGTGGAATATCAGGTGGGGGGTGTGTGTGTTTGTAACTGTTGTTTACAAACAGCTGCTCTGCTTGCTTGCATTTTTTTGTTTTACCTACAGCTTCAAATTGGTACAGCATACTGCACTGAAATTAGTCCCTTATATGTTGCCTTTTAAATTAAGATGCCCAATAAGTTTCATTTCAAACTGTAGTTCTTGTTGCATACTCTTCTATTTCTTCCCTAGATCAGTGTTGCCAAATGGCAACATGACAATGTCTTCACATTTCTCTCGTAAAAATAGAATTGTGAATTGGTTGCTCAAAATACAACAAAACCAGTCAAGATTTCTAAATACTTGGCTTTCTAAATACTTGTTCTTGGTCTTAAAATCCACTTGCTCAACTTCTTCATTGGGCTTCCTGTGTAATGTTGTTAAACCTTGGCTTCATTCTCATGGGGTGATAGTCCTCTGGCTCTTGTGTTTACCAAGTAAACAGCTGTGGCTATTTTAGATGGTACTTCTCAGATGGAGGTTACTGACCCTGTAGTGGAGTTAGCAGGAAGGTGGGCATACCATCTGCTCTGCTGTCATATTGTAAACTTACCTTCTTGGGTGATTAAAGCAGTGTGCCATACTGAACTTGGAGAGCTGAGGTATCATTTAGTTCTGCAAAGTCTGTTACCGGCTCATTAGTAGTTCTCTCCTCTGGGGATTGCCAGGCAGCTGAGGGGATATAATATTACAAACTGCTGCAGCAAAATTAACTATAGCACTTTTGTCAGAGCTGAGAATTATTTTGCAGTGATTGTATGTAGATGAGATTAGACCCTGAAAGGAAGGAGTATATTATTTATTGGCTTTTTGCAGGTGACGTTTTATTACAAGACTGCCAATATCAATCCCCCATCTTATATTTTTAATTTGCCCTCCTACATTATGACAAAGTTCAGCATCTTTTATTGGGCACTAAAATTCCAATCTAATTATGCACCCTGGCAAGTTAAAACTTGTTAGATGGGTTATCTTAATGTTATGTGTTAGTCACATCTAAGTACTTAGATGCTACAGTAATAGAATGACACCAAGTGATTAGTACAAAACGAAGAGATTCTCATTCAAAGTGATTCTGAAGCCTCAGCTGAGTGCTAATTCATTCTGATGGCTTCTGGCACTCTGATTTCAAAGTGCTCTGGCTGTTGTGCTTCCCAAGGCAACCAGTGTCAAACAGGTGTCTTTTGACTGGCTATTGAAGTGACCACCACACAGCGATGTACAAGATAAATAGGTAACCAATAATGCTCTTGGATGAGGGCTCGGATTAACAGGTTGTCATTAGGTAATTTTCTGCAAATTTACTCTTTAGCATCTTAAGTTTACCCCAAATCCTTTTTGCAGCATTATAGGCATAAAATATAGTTACTTTTCTCAGAAGAAAGCATGGGTTATGGTTTTCTGGGCGAATTATCTGTTTCTGATTGCTGTGATGTAATGAATGGTGTTTAAATCTGTCTGGCCTAATTCCTTGTACAGGTAAAGGTACAGACCTATTGCTAGCAGTAACTGTGAACACATTGATTTAAGCAAGGGAAACATAATCACTGTCTGTCTAAAGTTAGTTGTTGCTTGTGCTCTGCTTGCTTGCTACTACCCGAGCAGCTGTACCAGTACTTAGTGTCCTAGTTTTGGTGAAACCTAGCCCAGATGATTTGAAATGAGCTTCATACCCACAAAAAGCTGATGATTATATAGAGTGTCTGTGATAAGTACTTTATTTGTAGATAATATTAATAGCCCAGTGTTTGCAACTTTGCAAAAATAAAAGTAACATTTTATAAAAACACCACTGTGCTTTTCTGAATTCACTGTTTTATGGAGCTCGCTTTCTATTATTTTTCAAAGTTGTGTTTAACTTGTGTTAGGATACAAAAGTATTAGTGGTCACAAGATGAGAATTCATTGTCCAGCAGTGTAGAAGTCTATATAATTGATCCTGTGGGAGTTTGGGCAAATATAAAAGCAGTTGTCATAGCTGTTTGGTAGCTTTTAAGCATGCTCTTCCAGCCAACTCTTACACTCTTCTTTTTAACTTCAGTTTAGTTATACAAACTGTTTGTCTTTCAGAGCCAACGCATAATCAGCCAGACCGAACCAAGAGGAAGCAGAATATTTGAGAAGGCTCCCAGCATCTCATGAATGAGCTAACGGAACTCGATAATGCTGGTTCTCCAGAGCCAGGTCTACGGCTCAGAAAAGGACACATGTCTGACACTGCAACAACACAGGCAGCCTTTGAAGAGGACAGGTCTGAGCAGAGGCTTCTTTTAGTGGAGCCACCTCTGTCTTCTGACCAGGAAAACGTAAGTTCGATGATTATCTGTTAGGTTTCCTAGGAAAAATGAGTTTTGACATAAGTGCTTCAGTGCTTGAAATAAGTTCCAGAAATGTGAACTGTGAGCCTACAACCTCTTTATGCCTGCTAACTAATTGTAATAAAACCAGGAAGATGCCAGAAATACTCAGTTGAATGTATGGGAACTTGGGTGACAAGACGGGGCAGAAGTGTAAGTTTACCACCTTTATATTTTTTATTCCTTCCTCAAAGAAATGGGACTCGTACTGGTTTGTTCTCTGCTGAGACGCTGCTCATATCAAAAGATTTTTTTGTTCTGTAACTTCCAATTAATTATAAGTGAAAGCCGAAGATATATTGACTCTGGCTGAATGTAATCTGAACCTTGGCTAATTGCTATTATCTTAGAGATTAGGACAGAAAAAATCTGTTTGCAAGCATTCTTGTTGGAAGAACGGCCATACTGGCTTAGACCAAACATCCACAGTGCGCGATATCCTGTCTCAGACAGTAGCCAGTAACAGACTCATAAGGAAGAGTACAAGGATGGGGAAGCATGTTGTGTTACTTGCCGAGGACACTCTCCTAGCCTTTAGTAATTGGTGGCTCACAGATTTCCTGAGCCAGTGGCAATGTTTTTGAATTTTTGGTGCATGAGCCTTTGTAAATTTTAGCAGCTACAACATCCTGCGGAAAGGCGTTCCGTGGCTTAATTAGGTGTTGTGTGCAGGTAGTGATTCCAAGCATTGGACAAAAGTACCTTCTGGTTAGGGAGTTTCAGAACTGTAATTAATGCTTCTCCCAGGTTGTATACAGGTGGGTGTCAGCCCAGTTAAGTGGCAGAGGCATTCAGCTTAGGCTCACTATTAAATATATCATGTCTTAATGAGTTTACTGTATCAGCTCAGTTGCAGCAATTGTGTGGTTTTAACCAGGAGCAAAAACATGCTGATGCTACTTAACATAGCCTTCAATGCAGAAGAGTTGGGCTGTTGCTGTAATTGCATTTGCCACAGATTCTGGGTGTGTGCATGGACCACTGTCATGGTTCAGCTGACATGAGAACCTGTATTAGGCTAATACAGGTTCTTAACTTGATTAGTTTGAGCCCTTACTGAATTTAGTTTCAAGTGTCCTTGTAATGAGAAGTCGGAACAGGTATTCATGGCTAATAAGCCAAGCCAATGCACTGTAAGTTGTACACTGCTAAAACTTCTATAGGACATTCTCAGTATCATGATAACAGGAAATACTCAGAGTACTTTGGGTTTTTTTGCATTATGTGGAAGATCGTAAAGCGTGTGTATAAGGTGCAAAGTGTTAGCCAATAGCTGACTTTGCTAAGCTTAGAAAAAAGAAGAGTTGTACTAGCAGATATTTTGAACATAGATATGTTTATCTGACACTGTGTTTGGGATCATCTTTTTTGAAGGCTGTTTTCATTCTTGTTTCTGACTTTCCTGGTTGAATAATGTGAGTTACCTGTTGCCTACAGATGGAATAGCCCAAAGTAAAAGCCCATAGCCGATTACGGCCTATAATTCTTTCTGTACATTTGCTTAGCCAAATAGAAATGATTTGGATGAGTCAAAGTGTTTAGTTTTAGAATTTTGGGAATAAAATGGTTCAAGTATTCTCATTCTCTCCTGCTTTTTCAGGCATTCTTAGCATGTGTTAGTCCTTTTTTTGTGTGTGTGTGTGTTTGCTTTCATCCTTATGACAAAAGTATGTGTTTCCTTTGCTTTGGCTCACTACAAATATTTAGCTTTTTTGTATTTGATGTCTTCTCTCTTTCCCAGTCTCCTAAAATGCTGCCACAGAAACTTGTTTTTGTCATTTGGGCCTTGCTGTTCTGTCTTGAGCTGCATCACTTTCTCTGCCTTATATGGTCTCCTGCTTTTTTGACTTTTTTGCAGCCTAAACTTTTATTCCGGTCCTCTGACTTCTTGTTTTTAATACTGTGGTATCTTTAATTTTTTTTCTTCTTAAAAGGCTGAATAATTGATGCTTCAGATGGAGCATCCCAAAACACTCTGCTGTCAAAAGTACCAATATTAGCTTGCCAAATGGCCTTTATTATGTGACATACTGCAGTGTTCTAAATAATCTGGAAAAAACATTACACTATATATCTTCCTCTGGCTTGTATAAGCCTCAGCATAGCTGTTACTCAAATGCCAGCTAGGATTCACTTTTTTGCTCTACTGTACAGTCTGGCTATGTGCAACTGCCTCCGTAGAGATGACTTATTAGTTCGAAAGCATGATTTTCCTCTGGTTTTGAAGAGGCTCTTGTTTAGATAACGGTAATATAAAGTTATTGTTCTTCTGTAGATGGCGATAGTACTCGGGTACACAAGCTAAGCATAGCATTATAAAAGGACTCAAGTGGTGCCTGCTACATTAGTGTTCTAGTGGCTAAATGCAACCACATTGAAGCCGATGGTAACAATGAAGGAATTCCTATGTTGGAGAAGGAAAGTGGATGAGGGCTATATAGTGTCTTGATGGTAGAACAACCATAGTCATTTAATATGATTTTTAATGCTTCTACTGTCGACAAGATAATTGTATTGACTTTCTTGAATATCATAATATAGATGTATTCTAATAGATACGATACTTCCCCAAATTTACTGGGCCTAAGACTTGAGGCATTAGTGTAAAAATGTGTATTTTTGTCCTGTGATAATACTGCATTGTTTACTTTTCCTGTTGCCTCCTATTATCCTATTTATATAATTGCAGCTTCTTTATTTATATAAAGTCTGCCCCAAACTCGCCTTTACAAGATTCCTTTCCCTCTGCTTACTTGTATATCCACTTTCTGCTCTGCTCTAGGAGGAAGCAGTCTGAGCTCTTAAGAGGTAGTTGTTGCTTTTCATGAATTATTTTAATAGCCTTTTCTAAGGAGATGTGTGGAAGCATACCATTGTATTGTTTAGAATTATTTTCCATCTCCCGCACAGCTTGAGTTGTATACTATCTGTTTCTAATTTTGATGGGCCAAAATATTGGTCCTCTTGGAAATAAAGCATCTTTGTGGAAAAAAAATGGAGGTGGTATTAAGAAATCAAATTTAGTCCTAAAAGTTTTTTTCCGAGGCCTTTGTCCCTGGCACCAGTAACCTACCTGGGTGGCTGCAAAATTACATTAAAGATCCTACTTTCTGTAAATTGTGGCATTCACTGAATACATGTAGCAAAGATTTACTAACTGTATTGAGCATGCTTATCCAAAATAATAATAAAACAGCTGCATCCTTCTGCCAGTGCTGTTAATCTGCCAGTTTTATAATGATGCTTATAAGAAGATACGTATCATATAAAATCAATATCCTTTTACACCTGAACCTCTTAGTCTGTGTTTTATCCCATAACTCTATGCTCTCTCCTAGAGTGCAAATATGTTCGTAGATTATCCCCTCTTCCAAGTATCTGTTCCAAAGAATAGATACACATCTTGCTATCTTGTTTAAACATGCAATTAGTTTAGTGGCAGATCAGTGGTGTGACTTCTGTGACTTTGAGAAATAGTGACCATTTATCTGAATGTTAAGGATCTGGTGATGAGAAAAGGATCAGCCAAGCTGCATAATTGTTCTCTTTCAGCAGTTTAAACTTTTTTCCTTTCTCTAGTTTACATGTGCTGTGTATGTGCTGATAAGGCATTTTTCAGCAAATGCTTCCCTTCTGTAGTACACTGAATTGCCTAGCCTTTGGGACATAATTTTTTCTCCTGTCCTAGTGTTTCTGTGTCTCAACTGCCTTTGTAATTCCAGCATTGATAGTTCCTAAGGAAGTCTCTCTTACTGTGGCTTTGTTAAGCTGACACAATCAAATGCACTTGACTTCTTATAACCTGATGAATGGGCTCTTTCTGCAGCCCTAAAAACCTGTGCTTGACTCTTTCCTTTTATACTTTAACCTGTCAGTGACAGGAGATAGACAAAAGAACCATTTTCTTTGCCTTTATTCCAGTCATCAGGCTTTTGTGTTCCTGAATGATGATTGCTTTCATGCGGTTGAGCTGCGTTGTGCAGTTGTCCTATGTGGCACCGAAATGCACCCATGAAGTGGAGACCTGTTGCTCTGAAGTGTTTGATAACCTGTAGTAAGGGTTTGGGAGGAGGTATGTGTAGCTCTCAAGTCACCTGAATGGACAGAAGAAATTTGGGCAAATACTGCGTGTGGATTGCTTCTCAGGGAGCATGGGTTTTGACTTCAAGTGGAACTTACTTGACCTCTGACAAATTTCATGATACCTGCATGTAGCTACAAGAGTCTTTCTAGAGCATAAATACCAAAGTGACTTGAAGGAGGGAGACAGAAGGATGTAACAGATTTTCAGGTACAAAAGAAAAGTTTTAGAATAATTGGAAGGTGAGCAAATGACTTGAGACTTAACTTGAATCGTAGAACTTACTCAAAGCCTTTTCTGTTACAGAAGTGTGTACGTATTATCTACAAAATTAGTTTTGGTGTTTACAGAAGGATGCATGTAAATTCATGGAATTGTCAACTTGTCTTTATGGTGCATGCTATCTGAGTGAAAAAGATTTAGGTGAAGTCTTGAAGGCGAAAGGTAGACATTTGAGCCTTAAGTCTCAAATGTCTCTTAAGTCTTTTTGGAGCTGATATTCCTAAATTCTGATCACCTTAAATTTTTTCCTTTATAGATTTACTTTCAAGTAAAGTTTGAAACCATTTAGCTTTATTTTCAATCTAGCATTTTACTGTTGGTACTTGGAGTTATGATTAAAAGCTTGTCATCTGCTTCTGTACTTGCCTTCTTCCTGCATTGCATTGTAGGTTTTATTGGTAGAGGTTGTCTTCTGAGCGTGTATGGGAGAGGCCTGGCATAATAGAATTTGAGGTCCCACCAAAGCATGTTTGCCTTTGTTTTAAAGCAGATTATGTTCAAAATTTGTTGTTCTGTAGACTACTTTTATCACCTCTTCCTTTCCTCCATTTTTGCTGCTCTTGGGAAGGAACGTTATTTCTTTGAAAGCATGTGAATTGGCATTTTACTTCAGGTCAAAAGACCTTAGCAAGTGAAGGAGAAATTCAGATGTTGTTCTAAGCACTGGAAGTAATGCATATTTTACTTACACTGCTAGTCACTGAAGTAAGTGCTTGAATCTATATCTTTCTCTACAAACATGCCTTTTTTTTGTGCAGCAAAGCATTTTTAGGTACACAGAGGAGAGTATCTCCAAGTGTTCCCAGTTAAACAGCACAAAGACATCTGATACGTCTATGGAGGTGGTTTCCAGGCTCCACGGGCTTGAGTTGGTCAGATGCTGATGCTTCACTGATAGTTGATGTGCCTGGTTTATTAACAGGCTTTTAGAGCTTGAATGTCTGCAGAAAAGACAGAAACTGGTGCCTAGTCAACCACAAGTAGACAGTATTCTGCCCAGAAGACTGGTAAGATATGGGAAACGGCCATGTCTGTCTGCCCTGTCTCCCAGAAAACTCTCATGTGAATTAACAAGAAAGTTGTAATAGGTTATGGCTTGTTGAGTTGCAGCTGGGTTCAGCTGTCTCCTCTGAGTCTGGAGAGTCTTAGCTCTTTGAGAGGGGAAGTGTTGGTACTCTGCTGAGTTCGCTGACTGCCAGCTGGTTTTGTAACCATTGCTTGCTGTGCTGTGTGTTGAAACTGGGAGAGGGAGGGAGTGGTTTTGTTTATAATTCACTGGCACAACTGTTTCCCTGGGCAAGGGTTAGATTCCACAGTTTTGGCCTTTGTTCTCCTGGAGATCGTATCTGCCTGATTTGGGCAGCAGTGGGGGACTGGATGGCCTTTCACAGTGATATAAAAGGAAAATAGTGTTGGACTGGTGGGTTAACTTGCATCTTCCTCCAACTGTTTTAGATTGCTTGACTCTGCTCTTATGTTAAGTTCAGTAATACACTTCCAGGCTCTCTTTGTTTATTTTTTTTAACAGAGCATTTTTTTTTTTTCAATAAGCCCAGCATGCTTGTTTTCTTTTTCTGCTGTCGGGACTAACAATGACAGAGAAGCAGAAAATGGAACATGAGAATCTTCTGTAGTAGAAGCAATTTCTACAGGCTTGTCCCCAAAGCGTACTGATGAGCCCATTGAGGTCTTTGGTCCTTGTCAAGTACTGAGCATTGACAGAAAATCGGTAGTTGCTACTGCTTAGAGACTCAACAAACCCTTTTCATCTGAAGATATTTAATGAGGGAGCTAGTTCTAATAAGGGTGTATTAGCAAGGTTGCTGAAGCCAAAATGTGACTTTGTCCTAGGACTATTTGCTAAACCAGTGTTAAATGTTAGTGCTTGTTTTTAATGAGTGCCAGCAATCAGTCACCCATGACCAGTTGTATCAAACTGTTTCCAAGTGCTGTATTAAATGGAGTGTAGCTTTTATAAGAAGGTGACCTACAAAGGAAAAATACTGAACTCCAGGAACCTTCAAGTACTTAACATTTTGACCAACAGGCTGAAAGGGTCTTTGGCACAGTGCTAATGAAAGACTTTTTTTGGTCCTGTGACAGCAAAAACAGCTTTGCATACCCTGCTTAGAGGGCAAATGTAGTTAGCCTTTTGGACACTGTGGTGTGTCTGTGTTTACAAGCCTGTCGGATTAAGAGAGAATGTAAACTCTGAATGACAAAGCTGTTATTTTAAAATAACTTGGTATGTGCAGAAGTTAGGGGAAGTCAGGGAAAGTTTTAAGGTGCTGTGCTTTTCCAGTTAATTACTTACAATCCAAAGAACATAAGCTGACGAAATTCTGAAAAATGTGCAACAGTCTGTTAGGAGAAGTGGCATGGCATGGCACCACCTATTGCTGCTTTCCTCTTACGAAAGACTGGTTGATAAAAGGTCAGTTGACAGGATGGGCACAGAGGAGTTGCTGAAAAAAGCAATCTGACTAGCTGAAAAGGATGTTACGGGACTGCGATTAGAAAAATAGCATTTTTATATTATAGCCTTGAACGTATCTTGGCCATTATGCTGAATGCTCTCGAGTTACTGAATCTGGCATGCTGCCCCAAGAAACATTAAATGACTTGAATGTCATGTTAAACACTATTAATCATTCATCTGATGAGATCAAGATAAACAAGAGCAAGAACTCCAAGTTCACGTCTAGACTTTGTGACTTCAGTTTAATATGGGGGTAACAGTGGTATTGTAAATGCAGCAACATATGTTTTCTAACTTGCATTTTAAGAAGAAAATTGTATATAAGTACTGAGTCATATAATATCCCCCGACTCAGTGTTAACCAAGACATTTGCTTTTTCTGAACTATCTTGCCTGTATTACAATGATGTGTTCGTACCAAGGCAGAGTTCTGTCAGGACACAGATCAAGAGGAGAGTGGGGGAGCATCTATCAGCAGCTGGAGAAAGCAACGAGAACATTACGCATCATGCTTTGGAAATTCCTGTCATGGTAGCTTTAGGGCACTGGTGACATCTTGATGGTGAATTGGCATCACAAACAGTTGAGCTTTGAGACATGGGACTTGATTAACTCCAGAGCATAATACTACATAGGTATGTGCAGAGTCAGGGAGGCCCTCGAGTAACTGAGTGATGACTCTGCCCAAAAAGGAACACTAACACAGAAGAGTTTGGCCCTTTCTGGGGTTTAGGAGACTTGTATTGCAGTTACTAGTGTTACTGGTTAATGTGTGCACTTCTGGTTCTGCATCAAATACCATATGTGCAACCAATGAAAACTCACATTTCTGAAAGTGCAGTCCTGAAAGCTGCTAGAATTTTTGAGAATGCAGCAGCCTATTGAAGTGATCATTAGTTTAACTTTCCTTAATCCATGCCTAGCTAGGTTCTTAGGCTCCTTTCTAACTGATAAACACTACAAAAAGGGGGACTGGAGATCATTTGGCATCCAACTGATCTGTGTCTAAAAGAAACTCGGCCTTGAACATGATCCACAGAAAGTATTCTATAGTGGATCTCAATAAAATGGGAGCTGATGCTCCCTTTGTTTCTGTTGCACTAGTTGAGCTCCTTAAATCCCTCGGTTACCTGAACCAACCTTAGTATCTAATAGGAAGCTCACCTAGCAAAAATGTGAGTAATTTTTGCCAGATTAGTATTGGATCAGCTAATCAACCCAAGGATTGGAGGGGTGCCAGAAGCAGTGTAAAGGAAGAGGGGGGTGAGGGAGAAGAGGACCACTTTTGACAGAGTAAGCTTAGGTGGCTTCATTCAAGTCTGACTTATGTTTCAGTTTGCATGCTCTAGTGAACACAGATTGATGACGTTTTCTAGCAAAATTGCAGTCTGAAGTGATGAACAAGAGCTTGCTTGTCACCTGTGCAAGCAGTAGTCATGTGCAAACTCTCAAAGTTTCTAGGAATCTTCAAATTGACATCAAGAAACTACAGACCTCAAGAAACTACACTTACACTACTTCAAGTCCAGAGAACACAACTTTCTCAAAAGTGGGAAAAGGGTTTCTGGAATCTTTTTCTGCCATTGTGCCTTGACCTCTGACAGGCTTTTCCATAGTAGGGGCATTAAAGGACAGTGTGTCTGTTAACAGATTTGAGAGCAGTAGTATAAAAACTGTTAATCTATGTGAGAAGGATAAGCTGTTGTAGTAGACAAGAGAAGTATATTGCATTTACTAGAGCAGGTTTTACTGCAGTTTTGTCTGTTACAGGGTCTTTGGCTATGTGATCTGACTTTTTTGGACTGCATTCAGGCAACAAATTATTGTACTAAATGTAAACCTTTTTTTAAACTTTTGTGCCATTGCTATAAAAGAGGGATATTTTAATGCTAAAATAAACTTATTTAATGATGGGCACTGTGCAATTGGGCTCTTAAATTTCTTGCTTTTGCTTGGTATGGAGCTCTAAGTCTTGGTTTTGGCATTAAACCTTTTCTATCCCTACCAAAGCACACTCTGAAATTCTTGTTCTACCTCTTTCTTTTACCTGCTTGTCTATCACTGTTATCACAAAAGAATCTGGAAAACTTCCCGAAGTGAATATGGATAAATCAGTAAAACCTGTTTTCTTCTGGCCATTGTCACTTGCCCTTCAGGTTTAGTTTACTCTCTGGTACTATTATTCAACTCGGGATGCATCTATACTTCTGTTGTATAATTTCCATCTCATTAGGTATCTGTACTATGTTTTAGTACTATATCACTCTCTGAATTTGCAACCAGGGTAGGATTAAAATTGGAAGGATTGTTTGGCATTTCCATAGAATTAAGTGTTCAGACACTCTAGAGTATAAGTGTACAGAAGCCATGATTTCTGATTTGTATGAAAGACTGATTCTGCGCATTGCTGCATATGTGCAGCAGAAGAATGACACCTGGTGATTGCAACAAGTTTGCTTGTTACAAGTGAATGAGGATTTTTATTTCAAGGTACTCTTAAAATGCTCTAAAGACTTCACAGAATTACTTAATCAAAATTTGAGACTGCTTTTAAAAGAAATTGAGTAAATTAGATGACATAAAAGAACAGCTGAAATATTAGTCAAGTGAAAATGCTTTCGGCCAATGATCTAGAAAGTACAATGGCAAAAATTATTCTGGAAGCACTTGGTTCAGGATATACCATACTGCATTAAAAGTTGGGAGTATCAGAGTTTCGTTCTGGGCTCTCATTTCTTGCATGGTCTTAGGCAAGTGAGATTATTTACCCAATGTGTTCCCCATTTTAAAATGTGATTTTGTGGGCAGAACTTAGAAATAGTTGAAAACAGGTCCTAAAGCATATGCTTGCTTAAGTTGTTATGTTCTAGAAGTATTCTTGAATTTCCAATACGATCAGCCAAAGAAGAGGGAATATGGGAATCCTAAAATATGAAGGAACTTGTCACAGTGGAAATCTTACTACAATATGCCTTCCGAACAGAAAAGTGGCATTTTTTCCCTTCAGTCATTGTCTGAAGACTTGAAGGTCAATAGACTCCTTCAGATTTCCAAATGAAAACTGGCATTGGTGGTGTGCTCCAACTATAGATTTCCAGCTTCCAAGAAGCACAGTTTACTGTTCTTTCTAATGGGACGTTGTGGGAAGGAGTCAAGAGAGGACGGATGTTCCAGAACAGACCTCATTTTGCCTCCTTAGCAAGAAAAGGACTAAGAAGCTCAGCTTTAGTTTTTTTCCTTGAATGCTAATTTTGCTGTTTAATGGCAGGAAGGAGATAGTAAAATCAGTTCCATTTTCTGGCAGTAATCTGCACTGTATATATGATATGAATTCTTTTTATCACTAAAAGAAGCTCAGTAATGATTTGTTTGTAGGCCCATTGCCAAAAGGCAAAGATTTTGGACTAGTTCATAAATAGCTGTGCTCTTCGAGCTTTACAGTCTGTTCAAATTTAAATCTACCTAGCATTTTAGAAATGGGGAGTATGTGGAGAGGGGGAAATGAACATTTTTTGGCTTTGAGTCACTGGGCAGACTGCAATGAATGCAGGCTTTGATTCTGTAAGGGACCTTTTTTCCTTCAGTCCACCCAGTTTTGTAAATTGAGGATTACTAACTTGTTCGCTCCATTCCAGCTGGTCATTGTGTGGTGCTGGGGGACGAAATTCTAGGGTAGCTAAAAGGCATAGCAGTGCTTCTTTTATCAAGTACGTTGGAACTTAAACACCAGCCTTGCTTTTCTGTAAAGCGTATTCTTGGAAACTGAAGATTTCTTTGATTTGTAAAATTGTGCAGATTATTATGAACATCTTATCCAGGCTCCCCTGGCAGGGGGCTTGGACTAGATGATCTCTAAAGGTCACTTCCAACCCAAACCATTCTTTGTTTCTGTGACCTTGAGTTAGTTATTTATAATATTGAAAACTGAGAATCCTAACCAGAGAGATCCATTAGTAGAAAAAGCCAGTACAATTGACAGTGTGGGAAATAATGTCAGTGAATGTTGTTGAGTCAGAATGAAATAAAATTTGGTTTTTATTAATATGCTTTCTGGTCCAAGAGGACATGTGCCTATTTTAGAAGGATATTAAACCGATTTATGTCTTGGTGTTGCCTGATGCCTTTCTCAATAGAATTAATGGGATAATCTAGGCAGTGAGAGTGTATTTAGTACTGTCTTATACTGCTGTAGGATCTGCCTAGAGCTGATCAATATTTATATCAATCATCTGCTATAAAATATGAAATCATTGCCCAGACTTGCTCAGAGGGAATGTTGGCTGGAATGATAAATGAAGGCGAGTAGACAGTACAAGGGACATGGATTATGTACAAAGATTCATTTAGTCAATCAAGTTGTCCTAGTGTGGAGAAATGTGAGGTCATACATAAAATGTGAAGGATATATACTATATATTCCATAGCACATATCTGCATTGTGAATAAGCAAAATTGGGTCAAGAATTATGGGGGGGGGGGGGGGGGACGACGGGACACCCTCTTCAAAAGATGAAACTTCAGTGACTACTGCAAGCCTTGGGTACAAAAGCAAGTATTAGCATGTCATTTCTCTTTCTCAGAAAACAAAAATGTTGAAGAATCTAGATAGCTCACTGTAGGTTGGAAGAAGTCTTCTTTTATTTGTTAAAAATGAAAGTTTTAAGCAGCTTGTTCAGTTAACTTTTTGGCGGAAATAGTTAACAAGGCCTTACTCCAAGGAGAGAGCTCTACTGTGGGACAAATGCACAGCCAGATCTGATCTCTGACTCAAAGTTCAGGACATTAACCTGAACATTACTGATAATTTATAGATGAAGTGTGTGAGGTTATATACTAGATTCTCAGCCACTTTGGTTGGCATTATTGATAAGTAATTAGATTTTTAAAGTTGTTAACCTTGATATAGGGATAGGAGGGAGAAAAAGTGTTGTGGCTTGTAATACGGAGGAGGCCAGTCTCCATACAGATTGTGGGGCTTTCTTGGCTTGGTCACAAGATGTGTGGCAGCTTTCTGCCAAGCCTGAAGGGTACAAAAGGCTCATTCTCTCTTTTCTAGCTTTCTCAGACTTGTTTATCTTGGAAGCTGAAGTGTTGAATGGAGTCTCTGATGGATCATGAGCATTGTAATAAGCAAACAGGAATGTAGAACTTCTGTGGTCCCCCCCCCTGCTTTTTTCTAAATGGAAATCTAGAGTGTATCGTAATATGTAGATGATGTGGTAAGTCAACATAGGGTAGAAAACTACCAGACCTCATTGCTATACAGTTATTAGTGATGTGTACCAGCTGAATATCCAGGCTCAGTGGTTTTTTGTTTGTTTTTGTTTTCATAATTTTCTTGGTACACCTCGGGGATATGATGTTTCTCTTTATTTGAATTTTGATTAAGACTCTGCTATCTCTTACTGCTTTTCTTTGAGAAATTGCCTTTGTCTAACTGGCGAAAGTTTTCATACTAGTTTCTGAAGTACCTTGAAAGTCAAACAAATGAGTAAATGTCCATTACTGGATTACGAGCTGAACAGAAGTGTCAGTTAAACAGAACAGATCTTAAGATTTGAACTAAAAATTGAGGTGAAGCATTGATAACAAGGTAAATGGATTCCTCTCCTTGGCTTGCCTTTTATTATCCTAAAATGCCAGATATGTTATAAGAGGCATTAAGGCAGGCATAGTGACATTGAAACATAAGATAGGAAATAATCCTTCCCTAGAGGTGGGTAGGCTGCAAGCCTCAGACTCCATATCTGGGCTTTAATGAAGCATAACTTACAGAAGAACACTGCTTTCTTCCAAACCTGGTGAAAACATGTGCAAAATGGATTAGACATGTGAGTTGCTCTCAGATACCTAAGAATGTAATAAATTTTTTGGTGGTTCTTTTGAATTCCTTCCTCAGTGCTGTACAAGGAAAGACGACTTCTTTATTTGCCAAGACCTCAAATCATAGTTTTGTATGGAAAATGACATCACCTTTGTCTGTTCATCTTTCTACAAAGCATTTTCTCTGTTTTTCCCTCCCCCCCCCCCCCAGTGTTCTGAGGATTATGAACACCATGATGCATCACCTCAAGAAGACGAAGGGTTTATGGGTATGTCACCTCTCCTACAAGCCCACCATGCTATGGAGAGAATGGAAGAATTTGTGTGTAAGGTAAGGGCATATGGAAGCTGCTGAAGTAGTTTCCTTTTTTGGGAAGCTCCAGTGGGCAACAGACTATACCTGCAGCAACTGCACTACTAATGTAAGGGAAAGCAGGTACACACCATCCCTGAATGGTCGTCTCTTATTATAACTGGTAACACTACAGTTTCTCAGGATCTCAGTCTGTCATAAATGAATAAATTGTAAAGCATGGAACAACAGGGATTACAAATGACTCTAAAGCTGATCATGCAACTGAGGAGTCTCTCTTGAGAAACACCTGTGGGTGCAAAGCAGAATAAAAGCCACCTGGTTCAAGGCACTTTAGTCTACAAGGTCACTTTTTCCCAGGTTTCTTCAGACTTGCAGATATTTTGCTTTTCCCCGCACCATTTGCATCCATTGTAGAATAAGCTTTGCCCCTTACTTGAAACAAAGCTATATTAAAACTATATCTAAGTAAATCCATTGTAAATTTTGTAATTGCTGACCTTGGCTCAATTTTTGCTACTTTTTAGAGCCTTGGGACTCTAAAGTCTCTGGCCCTCCTTTCTTGGTGAAAGGAATGCTGCCCCTTTATACACTTGTTCCTGCTGGTTTTATGAACTATTCTTTTGATGTTTTTACAGAGGGGACCCTAGTTACTTGGTTGGCTTTTGTGTGGGGGTTGTTTGTTTTTTACTGTGCGTCTTTTCCCTTTTTTAGATGTTCTGTAGGGTGGATTGTGTAAAATGATTTCCCTCCTGCTGTTGCTACCTCAATTCAAATTTTTGATTCATTCCCAATTATTTTCTTGTTTAATGTATTTAAGAACCCAGTCTTCAGCTGGGTTGGTTATTCTGATTAGTTTTGTTTTGCTTCCATGAAGGAGTGTGGAGAATTGATTTAAAAACTCTGGGCTCTTGTTGTTGAAACTGAAATAAGAATGTAGCTTTTTAAACTTAGTGTTTCAGGATTCTTCAGGCTCGCTGCTGTATTACTAGCCAGACAACAAATCCAAGGAACACTGCAGAAACAACCCCGGTACATAAAGCAATTCCCTGATACCTCTCTGCTTGGCAGTGCTGCTTCTGAAGCCAAACTGAAGACTACACGTGTCTTATGTTACTGAAGCAGTGCTAAGAACGCCTGTGCACACTTTTTTTCATTTGGAACCAGCTGCAAGAATAGATGTGTGCACATATGCTCTCTCTCCCTTTAAAGAAGAAATCTGATGGAATTGAGAGTCATGGATCTGTTGCCTTAACTGATCTGTCACCGTTTGTTTTGGGGAGTGTGGGAGCATTTCTTTTTTTTCCAACCTGGATAGGGATTGGACACTTCTCACAGGACTCTTACCAATTCATGCTTTCTGGCCCGTATTAGTGCTGATGGGTAGCTCTTTTGCTAGACTCCCCCAAATGCTAGCAGATACGTAGTCAGATTGGCTTGTGGTTGGAAGAACAGACTTCTACTTTTTTCTTTCTTGGAGAGAACTAGATGTAGGCTTCTTCAATTAAATGGAAAGGATGATCTGTGAAAATAACAGAACATGGAAATTAATTAAATGCTTTCCCTTCATTAGCAGTAAAAGAGCCCAATAGCTTTCCTGTTCAATGAAATGCTCAAGTATTTCTTTATCTGGTGGTGCAGCTCAGCTTCATAATGATACCGTTTTAAAGACGGAACAGTGACTTAAGCATTGTATTTCAAGTGTAAAGCCTTTTCCCCAGAGATGTCCCGTCAATGCTTTTCTGTTTACTGTACTCATAGATTAACTCTAACACTTTTACTAATACGGGTTTTCTGACTTTTGCCATACATCAGTAGAACTCAGTTCCCTGTGTTTAACTAAAATCTTCTAATTTCTAGGTATGGGAGGGCAGGTGGAGAGTCATTCCCCATGATGTTCTGCCTGACTGGCTAAAGGACAATGACTACCTGTTGCATGGACACAGACCACCCATGCCTTCCTTCCGGGCTTGTTTCAAGAGTATCTTCAGAATACATACAGAGACTGGTAACATCTGGACACATCTTCTCGGTACTTTCAGTTTGCTCTAATGCTAATTGGTTTCATTGTTCTCTTTGAGAGCAAGATCGAAAGGGGTGTAGGGTGGCCAGCATTATTGTTCCATTAGTAACCTGTTAAATTAACAGGTTGGGATCCCTCTCCTGATTTTATCCCGCCAGGGTTGGATGGGACTTCCTCAATTATGGCATTCAATACAAAGGAATGAATTAAAAATTTCCCAATCGCTAATAAATTACCAGTAGATATTCTTTATTCCCAAGTGTGTAGGTGTTGAGATCGCATTTCTTGCCACAGGAACACACTTCAGTTGCGCCTTGTATGAGTGGTTTTCAACTTGCAAGGAGCCTTGAAGGGAAAGGGTTTCTTTGAACTATGCCCTTCTCTTTTTACATTTTGCAACAGATTTTTTTTTTTTTAATTTTTCTAGAATGTCGAATGAGTTGTCAGGCATCTTGCAAAACAGTTAAAAATACAGAGTCCACGCAAGCCTGTATTGCATCAGTCTGAGACAGAAATGCGATTGGAATGTGTAACTGAAGTAGGGCAGTACTTTATTCTGCATGTGTGCTGCTGGTTGTCATGCAGCTCCTATGTTTAGTGCTCCCGCACATTAAAGTCATGCTTTTAGAAAGAAAGGCTTTCCGTATGCGTGAACTTGACACCTTTCTGCCTTACTGTTTTTCAGGATGCGTGTTCTTCCTTTGTCTGGGAATCTTCTACATGTTTCGGCCAAACATGTCTTTTGTAGCACCTGTGCAGGAGAAAGTGGTTGTTGGGTTGTTCTTCTTGGGAGCCATACTCTGCCTTTCCTTCTCATGGCTCTTCCACACAGTTTATTGCCACTCAGAAGGTGTTTCCCGGCTCTTCTCCAAGTAAGTGCCTAGAGGACAGGGTAGGCCAAATAGGAAACAGGTGGGAAAACACGGTTGGGATTTATGCCTGGAGCCCCAGTGCTGGAGTTGTTCATTGCATGACTGCACGTACTTTGGAACACAGTCGAGCAGAGATTCAATGCAGGTTCTTCTAATTATTGTTTGTTTCAGCTACGTTTTTGTGCTGTTGCTTTAGTCTTAAAACTCTTTATTTTCTGCTGTTTGGCAGGCATGTGCATGCATTTTGCTGCTGTAAGTAATATACCTAGACCTTAGTTGCAGGACTTTGAATTTTTAATGCAACTGTCACTTCTTGTCATTTCAACTATTCTGAGTAACTTTGAATCTTAAACTTTTGTAAGACAGCTCCACAATGTGTATGATGTCTTGGTCTTTTGGTTTTACTATATGTTCTTTTTTGGCTGGCTGATAGATGTCTCATATTTCCTAAGATTACTCAACCTAGGATTGCGTAATCTGCAAGACCACCTCTAAAGTAACCCAGCAATTAAAATCCCCTACTAAAAAATTAACTCCATTATCTTATGTAGGAGCATTTTGTCAGGGTGTGGTAAAAAGCAGTGGCTGTAGGAATTCCTTTTCTTCACTGGTATATAGAAAAACAGCGTGGTTGAAAAATTGCGATGTTATTCCCCAGTGGTCACTTAAGCTGATGCCTAACTAACTCGTGCTTGTCAGATACTAAAGTGTTTGTGTTGGCTGTGCTCTCACAACATACTGTGTGCCCTTTTTTGTGTTCAGAGGACTCTTGTGCTGCTTTTTTCCTCATCTGAAGCTTAAGTCTGAGTTTCCTTCAAAAAGCTTTGGTCTAAAGGCTGCTGTATGTATTGCTGATGACTGTCCAAAAATGGCCTTACTAGCTGTCAAGGTAATCCGTTACTGTAGTAGGGCATTGGTCGAAAAGTTGCCATCAGCAAGTAAGTTGCAATAGTGAGAATAACCTCATTTTGCAGTAAGAAGTAGACAGTTTGTCTACCAAAGAAGAGAATGTTGGTATGAGGACTTACAAAAGTTCGCATGTCTTATTAAACTGATTTTTGTTTCCTTCTAGGCTGGATTATTCTGGCATTGCACTTCTCATAATGGGCAGCTTTGTACCATGGCTGTACTACTCCTTCTATTGCAACCCTCAGCCTTGCTTCATCTACTTGATTGTGATTTGTGTCCTGGGCATCGCAGCCATAATTGTCTCACAATGGGACATGTTTGCAACCCCTGAATACCGGGGTGTAAGGGCAGGTAAGACCTGAAGTTAATTGTTTTGTTTCTTGACTGCCTTTCTTCCTTCCTACTTGCCACTTGGAAAAACCGTCTTGGAAAGGTTTAAGAGAGCTTAATGTTATAGAGAGCTAATATTCTTGGATTGGGAGCTTGATGGGTTTTCTTTCAGTATTGGTTATAGCCACCTGGATGCACAGATAAGGACTGGTGCAAGTCCTGGAAGTGCATTCCTGAAATGGACAGTAACACATGCAGTAGGAAAGGTAGTGCAAAGTATTTCTAGCTATATCTAGCAACTTTGCGCTCTCAGAAAATGACTGACTGCTTGGTGTGTGTGTATGTGTATATTCCTGTTACTGTTTGTTTTTGTAATACTAGGCTCAGACACTAGGAAATCATTGAATGATTTAATTAATCTGAATGATTTGCCTAGATAAAGTACGTATTTAAGACAAAGGGCCTAGTTTTTCTCTTCACATGACCAAAAGAACAAAAACAGATTTGGTTTCACATTCTGAGGTAGGAAGAAAGAGAAAGCTTTAGGGGGCAGCTATGGAATCTGAACACAGCTGGGTTGAATAGTAATATTTCTTGTTACTTAACCTGCACATGCTGTCTACAGTAAATCTAGATTTCCTGGGCAAGCTCAGAGAGTTCAGCCTTCCAAACTTAAAATCTGTGGATGGGACGTGATTATTCCCCCCACGCACACTTCTTTTACAAGATTTCTGCACTTGCTGCTAAAACCTAAATGAATAAACCATGTTCTCATATATGGCAGATCAGATGACCCTCAGATGCTACTTTTCTGTTTCCTAGGACTGCTTGTACAGTATATGATAAACAATCTCTTTGTCGTCTCTCCTTGTTGTCTTGCTCTTGAGAAATTATGGTGAAGTGAGACATAGTTCATGTAGTCTCAGTGCCCTCTACAGTCCAAGATGTGTAACTGGCTTAAGGTACATTAAAGCTGGCAGACGCAATCATTAAACGAAATATTTCAGCATCTGCGGGAACATATAACTAAATAGCTTCTGGTATGTGAAAGAAGTCTGTGCATTCTTTACCTTCCTCTCCAATAAAGCTCTTCTGGGGACCTCCAGCTTCAAGAGCTGTCACCTTTCTGCTGCTTTGGCAAATACTGAGTTTTCCCTCCATAGCTTTTGTGTTTTCATTGTCTCCCTTTACCACCACTGTGTTCAAATCTGACTCTCCCACGTTTTCTTTACCTCCCAGGAGTATTTCTAGGTCTGGGTCTTAGTGGGGTTATTCCCACCCTGCACTTTGTCATCTCTGAGGGGCTCCTGAAAGCAGCCACAATGGGGCAGATAGGCTGGCTGGCACTCATGGCATGCCTGTACATCACTGGTGCTGCACTATATGCTGCCCGCATCCCGGAGAGATTCTTCCCTGGCAAGTGTGACATCTGGGTGAGTCTACAGAATGACTGGATGAGGAGACCAACGTGAAAGCTGGTTCCCCTTGAGGCTGCAGGATGTTGTGTCAATGTTTTCTTATTGCAAGTATCAAACTGCTCCACCAGAAGCATAGGGTCTTAAGGGGCCAAACAACCGTGGACTCTCTGAGCCCAGCTTACCTGGTGCCTCTCTTGCCGAGTTATCACAAGCTGGCTGGTCTGAGGTAACTGCTGGTGTGCAAATTCACCCCAGCACATCTACTAGATAGCTTTGATAGATGGGTAAGCAACTTTGCAAACCTTTTTGTGTGTTGAGGATCCTGCAAACACACATCTTGCCTTGCTTCTGTGCAGAATGGTGCATGGTTACTTCTCTGATGTTCAGTGTGTTCTCCAGGATCTTCACCATGTCTGGCACCTCATCTTGTGCAGCCAGTGAAAATGCTGGATAGAGATGGTAGACTTTGGAGGGATCTCTGGTCCAGAAGAAGGGAAAGTGGGGTGAGCAAGTGGGTGGATGGGGGAAACTTGAGAAGAGGGAAAGGATCATGAAGACTGTAGATATGTGGGGAAGATGTAAAGAAAGAAATTGGGTGGAGCAAAAGTAGAGATGAGAGGGAGGTGGACTTTTGGAAGGCCACTGTACTTTGACTAGGATAGTTTAAGGCCCCTAAAGAAGATGAGAAGTGAGAATGAGGTCTGGGTTGTTTGAGTAGCTTTTGCACAGCACCAGTTTGCTAGATTTGTTTAAATGGCCAAAGCCTTGTAAAGATAATGAGCTAGGCTCCAAAAGCACTGATGTACCACCAACTCTTTTCTAAGCTTCCTGTGGAGCCTGCAAATGCACAGTTGTAGAAATTTTTCAAGATTATCCATATTGGTATGGCTTCCCTCAAACAAGGGCATGCTTTGTCATGTAGCTCCCTCATGGTTTTCATTTGGCTGTACTATAATCAATAGCATCCTGCGCATTCGTTCAGAACATCTGGTTGCTTCTTGGTTTTAAAATACTACCATTTTTTTTCTGTTCTGTTTCTCTGTGGCAGAGAAATAAAATAACAACATTCTGCAAATCCACCTGGTAAAGTTTATGCCTGTGACCAGAGCAGAGTTTGTACCTGTTAGCTGTATGAGAGAGCCCTTTTTATTAATAAATCACCAGTGTGTGTTGTGGAGGAGCTAATTTTAAGTGTCCTGCTTAAGCCTTTTGCCCAAAGCTCTGAAGTTATCCTTGTCCCTTCACAAAGACACGCTATATCATTTATGTAGTGTATTTGTTGATTGACCAGCTGGTTAAGATGACTGCAGGAAAGGGTGGGGTGTGTGCGTGGGGAATTTGATTATTTTGCTAATGATAGGAGAGGGATGGGCTTTTAACACACAACTTGGAGAACCTTGCAGCTTGTGGTTTGAGGTACTGCTACGTGTTACTGTGTACTTCAGCTGAATGTGTGGCTTTTTTGGAGGCAGGGTAGCACTAGAACCCAAAGTACCCCGGCTGAACAGAAGTGTTTTCTTTTCCGCAGTTCCACTCCCATCAGCTGTTTCACGTCTTTGTAGTGGCTGGCGCTTTCGTGCACTTCCACGGGGTTTCGAACCTCCAGGAGTTCCGTTTCACGGTGGGAGGAGGCTGCACAGAGGAAGATGGGATGCAGTAAAACCAGCCTTCGGCCCAAGATCGTAACCAAAACAGTACCGCAAGTGCGGTTGAAGCATACAGGCTAGCAAAATGAATACCTAAGAAGAATCCAAGTTTCAGCTGATGGAGCATGGAGCTTCATGGGGATTCTGACTAACCAAGATAAATTCTATACCTCAAGCAATGGAATGAATCAGTTTGAAGACCAGGAAATTCTGAAACCCTAATTTATTCTTGGGATCTACAGATTGAGCTACAGAGGACCCTTCCAAATCGGCTTCTGTTCAATGCCATATTTATTTGTAGAAGGTGGGGAGGGATAGCTTAGCAGTTTCCTTTTTTTTTAAAAAGAAAAAAAATCAAGGTTAAATTTATATCCTCTTGGAGGGTTTGGGAGTTGATTTTAGATGCTCTTTTGGGAGAAAAACAAATTGTAAATAAGATTTCTAACTTTCTGTTTAAATAAAATTTATATAAATGTTTTAAACAATGGGTGGGGGGAAAAGGGTTTTTGTAAAGAATGCAACATGCAAGTACCACACACTGTTTCAATTTTGCACAAAATAAATGATTGCAGGAGGACCAGGTAAAATTCCCAGGAGTGAAGCATGTTGGTCCTGCAGATTTTCCTGGTGGCCAGCATGCCCTGGGCAATGTTGGGTCCTGGCCAGCACTTGGAGTAGGTTCAGTACGTGTACACAAGGGTTGCAAAGGCTGGATTAATCATGTTGTCATCCAGGTCACAATGTTAGCAAGTTTATTTACCCAAGTAACTTGAAAGATACATCTGCGCCCTGCCTAAGCGTGTGGGACAGCTGCCTTCCAAGCTTGCGTGGCCTGTGTGGTTTTGGATAGTGGATCTTACAGTAAGTTGTTTTGCTTCTCATCGTATGAATTGGAGCATGATGGGATAACTGCACATGAAATGGCAAACAGTCCGACTCCATCAGTGCCTGCCTATACCCAAAGGCCCCTGTTGAGTAGATGGTTGCCATTTGCAGGCCTGCCCTGTTTTGTCTGAACAAATGATGGTAATGCACTTGTCAAAAGATAGTTGAGCATGTGAGCGGAAACAGAGGTGGGGTTAAGACGGACTGGAAAGAGGAAGCTGTGTGCTGCAGGACTTGGAGTTAACAGTTACTGCAGACCTCAAGCACATTACCTTCTCATGTGTCAGGCTCCATATGCCAAGGGAGTTTGCAGGTTTTTCTTTTTAAGAGGAAAAATCCACAATCAGCCCAATGCAGTTCCATTTTTTTTTTTTTTTTTTTTCCTTAGGTCTGCTTCCCATCTGTGCTTTAGCAATGGGACTGCTGGCATTTCTTAAACCTAAAACTAAGAGTTCAGCTGGATTGCTGTGGAGCAGACGCACCTCCTATATAAGGGGAGCTATATACCCTTCTCTTGTGTAATTGATGTAGCTTGATCTTTGGAGCCCAGTCAGAAGCTAGACTGAAGGAGAATCTTTGGAGTTGTAAGATGAAACTTGAACGTTGTGTTTGTTATGGCACAGGTATTGCTTGGAGTGTTTAGTTGGAAATTCAGAGCAATTGCCTCTTTCAGAGATGAGTTAAACAGCTCATAAAATGCTGTATTTCACAAGGAAGGAAGGTGAAGGGCGGGTTTTTTGTTGTTTGTTTTTTTTTTTTTTTAAAGCTCCTGCAAGTTTGAATTTTCATCCTTCAAGAGAAAAAATGTGGATTGCAAAGATCTTCCCATACCCTGGATATCATGGAGTGTGTTTTGGGGAGTTACTTTGCGTAATGGAGTCAAGTAGTAGTAGAATGCCTTCTGAAAGTTGACTGGATATTAAGGCTTCACCTCCCCAATGGAGTCTTTGTAAAGCCTCTGAGAGCAAGGTCAGTTGCAGAAAGAGGTGCCACAGCAGAGCCCGTGAGCTTAGAGGAACGTGTTCTCAGTAGGATAACTACACTGGATGCCTGTAGGGCCAGAAGAAGTTTTATCACAGGTCTGTGTGGCACTCAAATGAAGTAAAGAGCAGTATTAACTTGGATGTAAAGGCTAATAGCACTGGCATCCCTGACAAAGATGTCGAGTTGCCTGGCAGGAAGCATACTGGTGTCCGAGAAGAGCGTGGTGCATATCAGAATCAGAGTTGTCCGTAAGGCGCTTTGGGATACCTCTGTAACAGTACCAGCAGAAGTGGCAGTCTCCATCCTGGATCATCCCGCATTCACTCCTTGAAGGGTGATTGTAACCTGGTCCTACACAGCACAGAACTATTACAAAAACACAGTACTCCACCTGCTATTCTTACCCCAGTCAGTCTCTCCGTTCGAGAAGTTTGTGTGTTCCAATAAAAACAACCTAGCTGTGCACTTTTCTGTAGCTCTTGCTGAGAACTCTTCCCAGGTTGGCACCTGAATGCCTTACTCTCAGCAGTCAGAGGCTTGCTTGCTCTGTGTGCAGGTTATTGCCATAGAATAGTTAGGACCTACAGCTTCTTTCCTTCCCCATTAAATAGTGGCCTTGTTCAGTATATTTCTTTTTAAAAATTGCTTACTGTTGAAAGCAATGAAGCACATTCTAGGGTTTTGATGGTTGGGGACTCTGGTGATGGTTCCATATAAGATGGGATCTTATTACTTGCTGTATTCTTAACTTCTGCTAATAAAAGAACCAAATGGAATATTGTCTAGTTTGGGTCTTTCCATGCTGCGTGTGAAGCTTGAAAGAGTCGCTCTCCCTTTCTTCCTTCCCAACACTTACAGGCAACACTTTGTAGGTAAAAGACTTCTGGTGCAGAAACCAAACTGATGCCTAAATGCTTGTTTATGGACAGTTGAACCGATGCTTGCTGTATGCTTCCTCGAGCAGAAGCCAGCGGGTGGGAGTTTGTGCGACTGAAACATTAGTTCTGCTATGTGGCATCCTCTTGATGTCTATAATTTACATCGAGTTTGTGCCTGGTCTTGCCATAAGATTTCAATACTGTTTAACGTATATAAATGTCGCAGCAGACAAAGGTGTCCATGGACTGTGCTGCCTCTTAGTGCTAATCTTGAGGGAAATTTGTTTTTCCAAAGTCTAGACTTTCATTCGATGCCCACTGGAGTTGCCAGCTGTAGTAGGCGGCCGAGAGTGGGGGGGGGAAGGCGGTGGTGTTAGGTGTGTCTGCTGCCACCGCTTCATGAAGCTGCTCGTCATACGAATTCCCCTGACTTACCATTATTCAGAACTTGCAGAGAATGAAAAGCTTGGGACACCGCTTATCCAGTCCCATGTCTGCTTGGTTTTGACCTCTGCCATATTTTAAAAGTAACTTGTGAACAAAGTGGGATTGGTGTTACTGCTAAGTTTCATCTTTTGTTTTGGAAAGCTTAGCTGAGCCCGGGCTGTAGAGCGAGGGCGTGAAGCCGCAGGGTGGGCTTGGGGCTGGCTGGCCTTTGTCGGGTCTCCCTCCATCCCTCAAGCCTCCATCTGAACCCAGGCTAGCTGTAATTCCAAAGGTTATCTATTGCTGTGTGCTCAGAGACACTCATTTTCGGTGGCTCAGTTTTCCAGTTCCTGGTCTCGCAGGTTTTAGAGCAGACTGCCGGTGAACTGTCCCCTTCCTCGCTCGAAGGTTTAAAAGGGCTTTCTCTTACCGCTGCAGGCTGGGTGCCGGGGGTAACAGGCAGACAGGGGAAAGGAACAGACTGGCCACGGAGTCAAACCGGGTGGGGCGTGGCGGAAGGAGCAGAAGCTGTGATTTATGGACAGTATTGGAAAGCCAAAGGTGAAGCACTGGGGAGTGAGAGCTTCCGAGGAGGAAAATGGGCAGGAGGGACTGAGGGTGCGAAGAACGAGAGCTGGGGGGAAAGAGGGCGGGTGCTGGAGACCTTGGTTGTTGTGGGCAAATTTTTAGGTAAGCGGAGATGGAGAAGAGACGTTCAGGAGGCCTGGGCTCCACCTCCTGGTGTAGAGGAAATGCCTCCCGGCCTGTACCCAAGGAAGGGATTAATCGTCTTCTCCTGGTGTGCAGGCTTAGGGGCTGGCAGGAGCGGGAAGAAGTCAGGTTTGGCTGGGGAGGGCGTGGGGCTGGCACTGACCAGATCAGCCCTGTGTCTTCTGCTGCTTCACCGCCGGTCCGTGGCTGTCAGCAAACATCTGTGAACCGCCCGGGCAAGATACACCTAATCCTCCTCTTGTGTTGGCTCACACTGAGTCTGGGCATCTGCAGCTGTGCTGTTTATCAGTTACTTGACTCAAGATACACGTTTTGCAGTGCCTTGTAAGAGAGCCAGCTCTAGTAAATGACCTGTGACAGCCTGAGGTCTCAGGATGGATTTTTTTTTTTCTTTTTAAAAATGCAAAGCAAATTCAAGGAGCATGGAGAACTTCGGCATCAGATTATACACGAATTACACTAAAAGAAGCTGCCACATTTGAATATGAATTGGGTTTATTTTGTTTTCAGGAAGCAGACTGATACTTCCATTGCCTGGGCAGGCTGGAGTCGTCTGTCCTACCTCTGCTGCATGGAGTCGTGGCCATGCTTTGCCCTCTCCCAAGAATCACTTGCTTCGCTTATTGCAAAGGGTGAACTTAGCCTGAGTGTGGATTAAAGCACTGCAATCGAGGTGAGTGTCTAAGGCCAGTGCCTAACTTTTTAAGGAGCTGGAAATAACTGAAGCATATGATTAGGATGGAGGAGGTGAGTTTAGTTTAGCTGGAGCTATTAGAGGCTTCCTTGCAAAACTGAGTTCTTTTTTCCCCTTTCTTTTTTCTTCCCCTTCTTTCCCACCCCCCCACCCTCCCCCCCGCCACCTGTGTGGCATCAAGCAATCTGTTTGAACCAAACTCTCCTGCTGGCCAGTGCTTCTGTATTTGTCTGGAGTGCCCAAGCTGAAATTTTCCAGGCTGATTTCCGGGAATGCTGAGCACTGATGTGCTTTGAATGAAGCTCTCTTAAAAAGATCAGCTCCTCGGAGAGGATATGTGTTAATTCCTAGGTCCATATTGCTCTTCATGAAGAAGGAATACCGGCCTTGAGCTCACAGCAAGGTCAAGCGCGTCACACTGGATCATTTTCAAGTGCTTTGACAACGAGCAACGTCGGAGAAGCGCACGAGGAAACCCTCTGCCCAGCATCACCTGGGCAGCGCTGCTGTTCAGCCGCTGTGAGAGGACCGCAGCATAGCTGGTCCCGTGTTCGCCATCTTGTTCGCTGTCGGGAAGGTAGGCTCCTCAGGGAAGGCTGGCGGGATGCGAGCCTGGCACTCCTGCGTGCACGCAAGGGGATGGTTTGCCTGCTCGGTCTTAATTCTGGCATTTTCCGGAGCGTCACCTTTGCCCTTCTCTCCTCTAGTAAAATTCATGTTTGAGCAACAGAGCCGTCACTGATTCTGAGCTGGGAGATGTTTGCACTGGAGCTTCAAGATTATCTTGCTTTTTAGCAGCTTCATCTCTGGTAGTGGTACAACTGGGCACAGAGGCTCTTCACAGTTGGCATAAAAAACAAACCAGTCCAGTTGTAAACAAGATGGGAAAATCATGGGCCTGGCTGGGTTCCCAGAGCAACGATGCGTTTCCCTAACAGAGGCAAATGAGGCCCACACCCGCTCCAGCAGCTACCTTTTGTTTCCATCTCTAACCATGCTGAACCTGTGCGTATGGCTTGAGGTTTGCCTTGGTGTTGGCTGGAGCCAAGCTCCCCTAAAGCGAAGCAGTTGTTCTCTGCAGCCGATGCCTGGCTGTGGGGCCGGCTGGAGCCGGCTCCCCCCGCTTGGACCAGGAGCAGCCGGTGCGGTGGGGCGGCAGCTGCTGCTGGGAAGGAGAAGTGGGAAGCCATCCCTCCCGGGATGGAGCAGCCACTGCCACCACCTCCCTGCCTGCTCCTGGCTGTGACAGCCAGCCCCAGGCTCTGCCCGCCAGCCCCAGGCTCTGCCCTGGCTCTGGCCCAGCTCCCCGTGTCGTGCTGCCCTCAGGGGCGGTCAGGCTGCGTTTGCTGCCTTTGCCAGGGAGCCTCCTGCCAGTTTTGAAAGCGTCCCTCAGAGCTGGGCAGGAGGGGGATGACAGCAGGCTCCAGCCCCTGCTGCGGGGGGGCCGGCTGCGCAGCGCAGAAGCGAGCCACTGCTGGCTGAAATTTCGACGAGCAAGCACAGCTTGGATTTTTGGCTGGTGTGCAACGTACAGCATCGGTGTACTCGCGCTCGCCAGCGTGGGGGCTTCCCTGGCAGCTCCCTGTCCCCTGCCCTGCTGCCTGTGAGAGGCCAGCCCCTGGTGTGACAGGCTCCTGCCACCGGCCCCACAGCCTTTCCTCGAGGGGGGCCGAGGAAGCACCTCGCACGCCCCCGTGCAACGCACGTGCTGCTCCTCGTGGCGGGAAGGACAGCGGCAGCTGCCCGGCCCCGGTAGAGCCAAACCAGGGAGTAACACCGGTGTAACTCCTCGTAACGTCGGTGGGGCCTGCTTGGGGAAAGACGGGGTGCCAGGGCACCCAAAATGTGAGGCAGCAGCAGGAAGCAAAGCAGGAAGAGCTGATGAAATTTCCTGCGTGGCCCACGAGGTATTTACTGAAGAAACATGCTTGGTGGCGTTCAAGTGGGGCTATTACAGTTTGCGTTACGCGCTGATGACAAACTGCGTTGCTGTGGCTGATGTCATGGGAGGTAATGACAGGGGGGTTCACTGGCTGAGTGACAGAAGGTGTAAAGGCTCCTTTCAAGCGCAGGCAGAGGTGGCGTAAGGGGCCCTACAGCTGGGGCAGGGCAGGGCAGAGGTGTGGGCACCAGCCTGCACCAAGGGATGGGGGAGCTCCCCAGTGTCCGGGGGAGACGGGAGCAGCAACCCCCTCCAGCGGGCGTCCAGCTGGCAATGGAGTCACTCAGCGCACAGGAGTTTGATGTTCCTTCCCCACTTGCTTTCAAAAAATTGCTTTGTGCAAAAGTAAGTGCCACATTTGGCTGCCCTCAGGTCCTCCCTCCCTGGCAAGCAGAGGCTTGTGAGAGCACAGTGTTTCTGTGCAGAAACTACCAGTGGGCTTTGTCAGCAGAAAAAGTATCCTGGAAAATACTCTGAGGAGCTTGAGTTTGAGAGGTACGCATAAAACCAAGCAAGAGTGTGGTACTGGTCCTTCACTGGGGCAGAGAAGGGCACCCCCCTCTTAACCCACTTGGAGCCTGCGGCTTCTCGCTACGACTGCTGCCATCCCCAGCCTGGAATGTGCCAGGCTTGCTAAGTATAAGCTGACTCAGGCCAGCCTGCTGAAAAGCTGCTGCTTTTGTGCCTGCTCCCAATTGCAAACGGCTGCTGTAAATCCAGGGCTGATTTTCCTACTGTTTTGTAGGATGAAGTCACCCCTGTCTGGTCATACTCAAAGGTGCCGTCATCTGTCTGCTCTGTCCCAAGGCATGAGTCAAGGGAGGGCACGTGTACGTGATGCTGTGCGAGGTGCGTGTCCCTGCCCGCGCCTTGGATGCCCTCAGTGCCCACCACAGCATTCGGGGGGGGCAGTGTTACCTCAGCCTGCAGTGGGGTGTTTCTGAAGCCTGTAAGGAGCGTAACAGAGAGATTTCAGGTCCCTTCCCAGCTCCCTCTCCACCTGCCTGGGAGGAAACCGGCTGCAGATTTAGGGATTGTGAAGCCCCTGATTTGTGTGGCAGCCAGATGTGGCCGGGTGGGTCTGACGGACGTCCCTCACTGCAGAGCACTGCTTGTGACTTTTCTCACGTCGAGTCTTGCCTTAATAGAACAAACCCTGATGCCTACAGCTTGCGCACTTACAGGGGTGGACGGGATCTTGCAGGAGGTACAGCTGTGATTTATAGCGCCATATCAGGATGGCAGCGGGATGCTGCTTGGCTGGAAGTGAGAGATGGCTCCTCTCACACCTGCTCTGCTGCTGGTTGGATCCTCTGGTCTCAGATCTCTACTTTTGCTGACCTATTTTCATCTGCTGTGCCCAGCATACGGCTGAAGAAGTTGGGAGCTGGAGCAGCTGCTCTTCCTGGGGATTTTTCTCTTGCTGTAGGGCTGTGAGCCGCTGTCTCTGCCAGGTGAGCAGAGCAGGCAGTAGAATTTGCTTAACTCCATGTCAGAGACAAGAAACAGGTAGGTGTGCTTGGAGTCTGCTTTGCTGAGAAAAAAAAAAAAGCAAGCCATACCTGGGCACAGCTCAACCCACTGTGGATCAGCAGCACCATGGGAAGAACAGGGCTGTGTTTGCCTCCTAATAAATGGCTAAGACAAACCTCAGGCATGGAAGCAGGAGCTTCTGTCACAAAACTGCATGCTGCAGCATGTGTGTGTTGCATCCCCTGGGGAGTGGTGGCACAGGCCCCTGGGAGCCGCTGTGGCCAAGCACATCTGCTGGGCTTTCAAGGGAAGCTGTGCGGGGGGCCGGGGAGCCTCCCCTCCTCCTTGCTCCCCGCTGCAAGCCCAGCTGTCCCAGCTCCAGCAGTGGGTCTATAAATCATGCCTCCTCCCCAGGCAGCAGGGAGTTCCCCACAGAGGGGTACCCAGCACTGCCCAAATGGTGCTGCTGGAGCTTCCCAGGGACCCTGGGGTCTCCTCCGTCCTCCTGTGCAGGACATGGCCAAGGGGCGATGCCCAGGGCATCCCTATCCAGCAACGAGTGTGAAGCACAGCGGGAGCCGGTGGTGCGGCCCAGTGAGGGGCACGAGAAGAGGTTTTCCCCCCAGAGCCCTGGAGCCAGAGGTTGGGGAGCTCTGCCACAGGAGTGGGGCACCCTCAGAGCAGCCCCAGCTCAGGTGGTGAGGGGCTGTGGAGTCAGGCCTTACCCTAGCCCCCTCGCAGGGGCCGCTCTCCTCTGGAGACACACCAGACCATCTCCCAGCTATTAGCTGCCGTCTGGTTTCACCCCCCAATCCCCAGCTCAAGCCTTGCAGCATGGGTGGGAGGGGAGCCGTTTGCTGCGGGGTGCGGAGGGCACTCAGGGGGCAGCTGGTGAGCGCTGGAGGAGGCAGCACAGGCTGGTGGGTTGGGATGCGATCTGTGGGACCGAGGCCGTGGGCTGAGGCAAGTGTTTGGCATCCGCTGCCAGCCCCAACAGGGCCCAGCTGAACCGGCCAGCTGTGCCCACAGCCTGGCTCTTGCTGCCTGGCAGGTGCCTGGGGAGGCCCCAGCACGGAGGCCCCAGCAGCTCTGGGAATGGCTCCTTTTGCTTTAGCCAGGTGCACCCCAGTGCTGCTGCACGGAGGGAGACGTCCATCCTGCTGCTCACTGCAGCAGCTCGATGCTGCAGCATGCAAACAATGCGAGTGGCTCTGCAGTCCGGTTCCCAGTGTATGCTTGGGTTTTAAGTCAGGGCAAACCTTCACTCTTATTTTCTGGTTTAAGAAATAATCCCGTTCTCACCCTTGTCCTATTGTCTCCAGTTACAACTTATACAGAAACTTGCTGAAGCAACTAAGCTGGGTATAATTAATGTCTTCACTTTTTCAGTGCAGGTCTCTACAGGACCATGTTTATTGTGGATTTAATGCACCTGAAAACAAACATGGTTCGTATGCAGGAGGGCAACGTGTATTTATATATCTTTTTAAGCTGAGTGGAGTTGGGACTGTTAATCCTTTCTGACAGGGAGGTCACCCTTGAGAGCAGCGCCCCAGGAGGGCAGGCACCGAGGGCAGGCGCACAGAGCTGGGGGAGCTGTGCCAGCCGGTGGGGATGCCCTGCGCCGGTGGCTCCCCTGTCTGTGAGTGGCTCCTGAGCTCCTTGGCCTTGACATAAGCCCCTTTTCCATCCATGCTGCTTTCATCTTCCTCAGCTGCTTCTGGCTCTGATAAGGTCACTGCACTGAAGCCTGGAAACCATCTCCACCTCCAGATTTACTTCCAGTACCACAGTTGTTCCTCTCCTCTTTGCTGTTAATACACCCTCTGACAAGGCAAAACCCGCCACAGCAGGAGCTGTACCATCCCGAAAGGTCCCCATCAGGACCTGATTGTGACCGGTACTGTCCCCTTAGTGCTGCGTGACACTGGTGGCAGGAGGGGCGGCATCCGTACTGACCCTAGCACACCTGGGGTGTGTTTGTGGGCTCCTGCTTATGCGGGGAAGGGGACAGCCCTGGTGTGAGGATAATGCCCTTTCCCATAAAACTGCCCTTTGCAGGAGCTGCACGTGGGTCTAACCCCGGTGGCGGTGGCTGCGGGAGCGGGTGGCTTGGTGAGCTCAGTGAGGAGCCCTGCAGCTCCACGTGGCCAGCACGCGCAGAGGGCAGCACCGCAGGCAGCACTGCCTGCAGGCAGCGAGCGAAGAGGGTGCGGGCGCTTGTCCTGCAGGAGGGCAGCTCAGTGTGATGAGCCACACAGCTCTCAGGGGGCCTGGAGAGGTGCAGGGGGCTCCCGAACTGGCCCACCTGGCAGAGGAGGCCAGGGCAAGGCACTGCCTGCTAGCCTGCTCCCTTGGTGCCACCGTGGTGTACCCACGGGTGCTGGGGTGGCTACAGATGGGGATGGTGGGGAGCTCAAGGTGAAACCTTTCCTTCTGTAGCCATTGGCTGTGGCATCCCTACCCCGGCATGTACTCCGCTGGTGCTGGGACTCCGGAGCCTGCCTCAGGGGTGACCAGAGAGCCGTGGGCTGTGTGGTGCAGCCGGCTGGTTCACAGCGCGCTACATGGCCAGGGGCTCATTTTCCTGTAGCGCTGATAAAAACAATGGTGCAGCAACCAGGAGCACTTCTTGGCATCCCTGTGAGTCGCTGGCACATCTCTGATGGCCAGGCCACCGCAGCTCTGCTTGCAGTCTCTCCACCTGCACCCTGTCGCCACAGGTTCGGCAGGGAGAGGGGTTTCTGGGATGTAGTGTAGGGCTGTGATTAGCACCAAACATGACATGCTGAAGCTTAAGTATCTATTTAAAATATGCCATATATTTGTTTTTAACGAGATGGTATGGAGCAGTTCATACAAAAAAAAGGAAAAATGGGTGCTCCCCACCCATTGTCCATAAAGCTCTGTGAGAAACGGCCCATGCCCACCAGCTGGGAATGCCAGGCTCAGGGCAGGAGACTGCTTACCCTGGGACAACCAAGGGCTGCTTCAATGAGCAGGGCAGCGCTGCTCCGAGGGGAAGAGTGCCTGTTTCTTAGCTGCGTCTGCAGTGAAACTACCAGCGGGGAACATACCCCCTCTTTTGGTGGCTCATACATAACCCCTTCCCAGAGGTAAGTCCACATCTAGACAAGAATCTGGATGCTGTGCTAGCAGTGTTAGGAGGGGTCTCCTCGGCCGAGCTGGCGTAGCTACTGCTAATTAGCCAAGCTGTGCTACTTCCCGTCGTCTGGTTGCCTGTTACATTAGTGCAGTTCAGGTTAGGCGCCATGTCCTGCCCCTGGGGTCCTGGTCGAGGACCACCCCAAGACCAGGAGGTGCTGCCTCCCTGCTGGGAACCTCTAAGGGCCCTGTTCTGGCAGGGCTGTGCCTGCACTGCTCTGATCCCGGGTGCTCAAAATCCCAGCGGCTCCCACTGAGGGACAGGCAGACAGCGTCCCCTACCCCTCCTGCTCTCCTAAGGCCAGATCTGCCCCACCAAGCCCTCTGCCTCCTGGGGCCAACTACCCCAAAGTGGCTCCGAGGGAGGTAGGGTGACGGTGAAATCCGAGTCATGCCAACAACCTCGTCCGTTCTGGCTGGAAGCTGATGGCCAGGAGGAGCAGCTCAGTAGGTGGTGTGCCAGGAGACAACCCTGCCGGTTCTTGCACAGCTCTTTGCCATGGGCTTTTGAGGAGGGAGCAGCTTCCACCATCGGCACCACGCTGGACCTTGAGGTGACGGATACAGGAGCTGTGCCGTGTCGTTAACGCCTTGTCTCCCCAGGGAGTTGCAGCGGGCGTCCCAGAACGGCCTGCGCCCCCATGTCCTCCCCTCCCGCCGGTGGCAGCCCCGTCTTCCTGGGTCTCTGCCACGTAAGGCGCGTTGTTGCAGGCAGCATCACCGCAGGAGCAGCGCCAGGGGCAGGAGGAGCAGCATCGGCGAGATGGAGACCTCAGCAGCGCCACCGCAGTCTTGGGCATTTTCCTGGGAGATGGGAGAGAAGGCATCAGCTTCTTACCACCAGGGTGGCTGCTGGCAGAGGGAAGAGAGCCCGCTCTTTGCCTTTGGAAGGGGGAGAAATGCCTGTGGCCAAAAAGAAGGATCACCTGGGGCAAAGGAAGGGGCTGGTTTGATGTGCGTGGGCCACAGCGGCCACTTGCAAGCTAGGAAGCCATTCTCCTCCTCGGCTTTTGCCATGCTCTGCCTCACACCCTGAAACCCATCCCTCAGCCTCGAATGATGCAGCAGGAGTGGCTCCCGCCTGCATATCCCTCCTGCAGCTCCTTCTGGAGTCCTCTGCCTACGAGCGGGTCACTGTGCCTGCTCCTGGCCCCACAGGGCAGGGACAGGCCGCTGGGCTGCCTCGCATGCTGTGCGAAGGTGCCCGGACCCAACTCCTGCCAGCCCAGCAGGCGGGAGAGCTGCCTGCGGCTGCACCAAGCCTGGGTCACGTGGGCTGGTTACAGGAATTGGGGCTCTTCCAGCAGATGAACCCCCACGAAGAAACCCAGCCACCCTGTGATGTCTGAGCTCAAGGCCTTCCCACGTGTCACTAGTGTGACCGTCCGCCTGCTAGGAAGCCTCTTGGGGCGTCACGTGGCTGTGTCTGGGTCCAGCCAGCAGGATGGGCACACGATACACACACAACGCAGGGGTGCAGGAGGAGACGTGTACATGGGCGCAGGCATGCCCATGGTGAACCCCAGCCCTGTGCTCTCCCTCCCTCCCGCGCTGCCCCGGGGTACCTCGGGGTGAAATGCATGGCACGTGTCCGGCCGCCGCCTCAGCTTCTGGGACCGCATCCGTTCACACTTCACTGAAGCATTATGTGCGAGGCTGTTAAGGACGCTGGCAGCGGCAGGCAAAGAAAAGGGGGACGAGGGCCACACAGACCCAGAGGGCCCTGATGCAAGTTGTCTGCACAGCCTGGGAGGACAAGGGAAGGGCTGGTCACCCTGCATGGGCTGGAGACAGCTCCAAGCGCTAGAAGGGGGCAAGGAATGACGGGCAGACGAAAGTGGCCAAAAGGCATGGAGAGGGCTCAGCCTCATGGTGACAAGCCGCACCACGTCACTGCCCTTACGAGGAGTGAGGGATGAGGACCCAGCAGGGTTACAGAAGCACCTGGGAGCAGTGTTGGGGAGCCAGCCCAGCTGCGCTCATGCCACCACTGACCCTTTCTCCTGGCCTGTCCCACCCTCACCCTCGTACAGCGCATCTGACAGCCCGGCTTCCTCTTGGGCGGCTGGAGGGCAGGGCTGTTTTACCTCCTCTCCACCACAACACAACCCTGCCCGCTCCGTCTCTCTGTCTCTCCCTGGCTGTCCCACAGGTCAGACCGTGCCCTCCACCCCCATGGCAATTGCCCTGGGAGCAGGTTCTCCACCCTAGCAAACACGGAGACGAAAGGGCCTGTGGAGCTGTGCGTCCCTGTTGCGCGTGGAAGGATATATTTGACCTCTTTCGCATCCAGCAGGACAGGTGGGAAGATGCTGCAGTCGCATGTGGCATCTGTGACGAGGAGCAGGAGGTTACTGCTGGCGATCTGCTGCGCCACGAACATCCTGCGAAGAAAGGAGCGGGTGGGAGAAAGCACATCCCTCCCACTGCAAAGCCAGAGCAGCTGCCCTGGCACCACCTGGCCCACAGCAAAGAAATCCAAAGAAAACAGAGATCGTCGGAAACGGGATGTCAGCAGGAAGCAGGAGAGACACAGCGAGCAGCCGGGCGCACAGGGCGGTGGCGTTAGCACACCTTTTTGGCCTCAGGAAGCTCTGAACTGGCTCAGATTTACAACCCCACACTAGGCCCAAAAGCCAAAATCAAACCCAAAAAACCAAGTAAAAATGTCAACCAACAAACAAAACCTGACACAAGCCCTCCCCAAATAGAGCACTGTGTCACAGCAGACAGTACCTGAGAAGACCTGGTTTCATCCAGAGTTGTGCCGATGCCCATTCAATGTATATTTATACATATGCTTATAAAATGTGAGGATGTATGTACTGTGTGGTCCTGCAAGGGGCAGAGTTTTGCTAAATTTCATGTTACTGGAGTGAGAAATGGAGGATCCCAATAGCATCACACATTACATGGTGTGATGGGACTGAGCAACAGGTGCTTGGTCTTGCCTACTGGCACAGAAAACGTGCAGCTTTGCTGTGCAGCCACAAGTTCGCCTGCCCCTTCCCCTCCCCGTCGGCCAAGCAGACTACAGAACGGTCCGGTGACGAGCACAGGCACGTGCCGGTGAGGCTGTGTCTAGGTGTCAGCGTTTGCCTGAGGACGTGCACGTGAGGGCTCATGGAAGTGCCGCTGCCCGGTTGTGCCTGCCGGCAGTGGAGGGCTGGTGTCGGCAGAGCAGGATGAGGGCAGGCACGTGTTTCGGCAGTGTGCAGGGTTTTGTTCATGAGTGTGCGTGCATGGGCAGCTCAGATGTGTCTCTGTGCTTACAAGGCTGTGTGCACCTGTGACTCTGGGTTTGCACACTGGCACGTGCCCATCTGCGGCCCCCCCCCCAGGTGAGCACGGGGGCGGCAGGGGGTGCGTGTCCAAGCGTATGCACGCCGGTGTCATTGCAAGGTGCTGTACGTGTCTGGGCATCTCACCAGCCTGCGCCACGCCCCCGCCCCATGCCTTGCAGTCATTGCCTGCCCTCTGCCAGCGCAGAGGCTGCAGCCAGCCGAAGCAAGGCTGAGCTGCCCACGCTGCCGTCCTCCACTGTCTGCATGCAGCCTGTGCTGCCGCTGGGCACCGAGCGGCCATACAGCCCTGGCAAGGAGCCTGCAGCCTGGGCTGGGGCTGCTGGGCACAGGGAAGGCCAGGGACGGTGGGCTTGGTGTGCCTGTGCTGGTGGCAGGGCCGCAACACTGCAGCTGGTACGTGGCTCTGTGCACTCCCGGTCCTGCTAACCACCTCTCAGCCCAGGAAGAGGACTTCTGGATTAGAAATACAGGTTTGTGAGGATGCACTCACTGCACCGACTGCCCTGTCTCCCTGGTTATTCACCACCTAGTCTTGCCGCCTTCTAGCCTCCAGGGCTTTCTGTATTCACTTTTAGAGGTGTTGAACGTCACACACTGCAGCTCGACCATTTCATTAGTATTCCTGGCTGATGACTGCTTTGGGAGCTTTGACAAGCAGATTTTAACCCACGCACAAATTCTGTAACCAGGATAGAGATGCCCCATGCACCAATCCACAAGCCAACTTTTTGCCCAAAATAAAGGACCCAGCCTATCCTCGCTCCGCTGGGAACCACTTGGGCTTGCAAAACGTGATGGGGAAAGCCTGCACGCCCCACTGGGCCACTCTCTAATGCTCCACAGAGCCTGTGTCGGGGCACATGTCTCTCCCGAACATGAAAGCTGCAAAAGAGACGGTGTGGGGCATCCAGAAGGTGCAATCCAGTCCTGCACCCGTAACTATGAAGAAGCTGAGCAGGATGCAGGGGCTGCTGCTGCTGGAGCTGGCAAGGTGCTGCCTTCCCCCCTTGTACTATCAGGCAGTGACTCAAGCAGTAGGAGACACAGGGTTTAGGCTCATCACCCTGAGATCATTCAACCCCCTCCCCATCTCCCACCACTCCGGGGGTTGCTGTAACCACCACAGTACAAAATACCCATGGTGGAAACCTCTTCCAGCTGTCCCAGGGAGGGTGGGTGGGTGAGCGCCAGGCTCCATCAAGGAGGGGTCAGCCTTGGGCTGCGCTGGTGGTGGAGATCTCTGCAGCAATGGCTTAACGCACAAACAGGTTGCTTTGGGGCGCTCAGCTGCTCCAGATCCACCCAGAGTTTATTGCACCTACACAATATACCTTGTTGTCACCAAATTGCAATCTCTTCTAAAACAATGTTTGGCAAGGCCTGGTTTTCCTGAAGTCATGCTGACTAGCACAGGCTGTTTTCCTAACCTTTAAGTCTTTCCTGCAGTTGGTCCAAGACTGAAGTTAGGCTAGGTAGGATTTTTTTTTTTTTTAAGAAGGATTCCAGTCAGATCTGTTTGGACGCCTCATGTTAGGAAAAGCTGGACCAGTGGAAATTCATTCCTCTGTCACCTTTCCACAAGTCATTGCTGATGGTGCTATGCAACTGTTGAAAATGGCCTCTTTTCACAATGATTTTTCTGTTATTTTGGACTGTTCATTCTCTTAAAATGAAAACGGAAAGTAAAAAAGTGGACCTGTGTTTTCATTTCTTTCAGTTTAACACTTCTTTTTTTTCCCCCCTTCTGCTTTTTCTTTTCTGTAGAAAAACAGAAAAGAGAGAAAATATTAAAAGGAAAAGGAAAGCCGAAAGCATTGCAAAAAGGAAAATTTTCTAAGGAGAAAACTTTTGCCAGAAACGTGAAAAAACAGAAAAAGTTCCTTTCTGAAATCTGTGGAATAGAAAGATATATGTATATTTAAATGCTCTTTCCCTCATTCTACAGCCACCTCTGCTTATTAACACGTTTTAAATTTTTTTCTAAAAAAGTTATCGCTAAGCTGTAACTTGGTCATTTCACCTCCTCTCTGTCCAGTGGGCTGTTTAGCTCTGCTCTGTGGCCAGAGCTGCGGATGTGGCGGTGGCCACGCGATGGGCACTGCAGCAGGTGACTCTTCTCAAGCTACTGCCATCACCGTGGGCTCTGCGACCAGGCTCGCGTGCTGTCACGACTTGGGGGGGATAGGTGTGCAAGCCCGCAAATGAAAGGGAAGCTGCAATTCTTACTTTTGGCAATCTCCGCACTCGATCAGCCCATTGGTCTCCTTGATGGCCGGCTCGTACACAAAAACGGGGTACTCGGTGTCGCAGGGCTGCAAGGTGTCGTGCTTCTTGTGCTTGTGAGCTGTGATGGTAAGGAGACAAGGTGAGAAATGAAGGGCAGAGGATCGTATAGGAGCAGTCTGCACTGAGATGGAAGTATTTAAGACTAGCGATGTAGGTTGGAGCAGCAGCCCTGCATCCCCCCTGACACTGGCCAAGAGCAGGTGCCTACCAGAGAAGGAGGAGAAGGAGATGCTGCAGAAAGCAGCCAGGCAGTGATCCCCGGTCCCACTAGGTGGTGTGGGAAAACCGGCCTATGTGAGAAATGTGCCCAATATTCCCACTCGCCTCCCTGAAGCAAGCCTGGACCCTGCCCTGCTGAAGCTGCAGCCATGGGGCCGCAGTGGCCGCAGCACCCCAGGGACGCCCATGGCCAGTTACACAGGGGCATTTGGGCACCGGTACCCCCGTGTTCAAAGGAGGGGGGGTCTACCAAACCAGCAGCATCAATAAAGTCCCTCCTGCCTAACCCAGCCCTGGTTCACGCACTTTTTTAAACAGTCAAAGCTGCAACTGGGTCAGTCCTCAGTGCCCGTGCTGAGGGATCTGCCCCTATGCGGACCCTGTGTGTCTGTGGTGGGGTTCTCCATCAACCGCTGATCCTTCCCAAGCCCTCTGACATTTCAGAGCGAGCCCACAGCAGGCAATCTGAGGGGCTGAATATGTGCCACGTAAAAAAGAAAACACTGCCAGCAAAGCGATCTGGCCTGAGAGCACAGGGAAGCAGACGACGGCTCTTGAGGCCCAGCAGAGACCCAGCTAACGTGTGGCGCTGGCTCCTGGAGGGAGCCGTCCACCACAGAGGCAGGGAGCAGCTGTTCCATGGCTCATCAGTCACACTCTGTGGGACTCCCAAACTAATCTGGGGATGGCGGGGAGCTGGACTGCCTTACTGAGCCTCCCTCAAAAAGCGAGGGCATCCTTTCTAGGTGTTCAGTGAAGTCTGCCTTGCCTGAAACTACTGCCTTGGGCCCTTCTGGCAATTATTTTCTGCAGTTGGAGGTAGCAAAGTCAGTTCCTGCCTCTGTCAGACACAGGGGAACGTCGCTGATGGAAATGTGAGGCTTTGTTGCTAGGGGAGAGGTGGTTGCGGCTCAGGCAACAACAAGTATGAGAAGTGGTTCCTACACCAGCTTTGGATCTGAGCACAAAAGACTCGCTCCACAGCCCTCCACCCACACAGCGGCTGCAGGCAGCCCTGCCGAGGGGACGGATAGAGAAAAGAGTCCTTCTGATGTGGAGGACGACCAACTTATCCCTTGCAGCAGCAACACTGAAGATTTATAGAAAAAAATGCAGCAGCATGGGTTTTAATCAGTAAATGTATGGTAAGAAGGCACCAAGAGGGCATCCATGATCCTGATGGGTAATTTGCATCACTGTAAAACCCTCACTACTGAGAGCTATGGTGTCCTCTCCCCTGACACTGCCAGAGCACACAGAAAGAGGCAGGCACTACCCCGCAGAGCTTGCTGTCTAAACAACGTGGCTTACGTGAGAGAGAGAAAAGCCGGATGATTTTCTCTGGTTTTTCTCTCCACCATGGCGATCCAGCGACACAAGACATCCATTTAAGAGCCAGGAGCTGCAGCCCAATCTCCCCTCTAATGCCTTCCCCAGGTGAATATGATGGGTACTCAAACACATCCCTGCAGTCCAGAGTCCTCCGCAGCTGTGCCTTGTGCTTTTCTTCTGAACTCTCTAAAAATGTCATTCACAAGGCAGCCTCCTACTTAAATCCTCCCAGATAGTGGGACTCACCTTTCAATATCATGGTTAGGTTTATTTTGCACAGATCCAAAAGCACACAAGGCTTGATTTCAGCATGATGCCTTGTCCTGTATTCACCCTGAATTCACACTAATTAATCAACTAAACTCGTCGTTTCAGGGTCCAGCAGCAACTCTGCTGCCAGCCAGGAGCTGCCTGCCTGTGCTCTGTCACTGGGGTCCCTCTGTGCAAACCCCACGCTGCAGCAGCATGGAAAAGCCTCTCCCATCTTTGCTAATGGAGAATGGCTCTGCCTAGCACTTGTCACGGGGACGAACAGTCCTGAGGACATTCAGGATGAGCAGAGGAAGACCCTATTACTGAGGTGAATTTCAAAGGCTTAGACATTTCTGATGAAATACACAGAATATCCCCATTTATGTTGAAAGGAGAGAAGCTGCAAATGCTTTCCAGCTCAGACCAGCTCCAGGGCTGGTAAGGGGATTCTGGCCAGTGAAGTCCCTGATGAACTAATGAGTGTGAGGAACAGAGTGGGAACCCTTCCTTCAGCCTTAATTCACTGTACTAGTGGCTGGGAAAACAGCTCCAAACTCTGAAACAGGTGGCCAGACTATCGTAGGCTGGGCCAGGGACAGACCTTCTTAGGGACGCACTTGTGGCAAGACCGCGCATTGGTCCCTCAGCCATCAAAGTCCTGGTGTGTTATGCCTGGACTTGCAGCACTGAGTGACTGGGGCTGTCACCGCAGCACAGCTGGCGGCAAGGGACTGTGCCAGTTTTTGCTCAGAAGAACAGCTGTGATGACCACAAAGGTGACCTGATGAAGTTGGGGCACAACTGCTTGCAAGAATTTAGCGTATTGCTCATGTCAGAAGTGGCAAAGGGTCCTGACACAGCAGAGACTTCATCCAGGTCCTCATTTTTCCCCTGTCCCTGGCAAAGAATGACATTCTCCACTGGCTCCAGCTTCCTGATGTAGTGTCATCAAAGCGAATGGAGTTAAAGCCATATAAAAAACAGTGGTGTGAAGGACAGGGTGCAGGGAGGGGGTGAATCAGACCTTCAGCTTGGAAAATATGGGATGGAAGGAGATTTGAGGCCTCCTAGCCTCAGCCAGTGTTGAATCAGGGCCGCTCTGCTGGACTGGGGCTTGGAGACCTGGGCCTCAAGGGGAAAGGCAACTAAAGAGACTGCGCGACCCCCACCCAGGATAAACCTGCACCCTCTGCCAGTGCCGACCAGCACTGCTTGCTGGCATGACCCGCACACACGGGCAAGAGCTGTACCTCAGCTCTGGACACAGGACCAGAGAGGCAACACTTAAGCAGTAATCCTGGGCCAAACTGTGCCGTGGTGGCACTCACAGGAGCAGCCTGTGCATCCAGAGGTAAGCGGTAGGAAGTGCACCGGGTTTAGTCCCTTCAGGGGCGCTTTTGCAGTGCAGTATGGGCTAAGTCACGAACAGAAGTTGTGTTTCTGTTTGCAGTCTTTCATGAACATCTGCAATTTGACTTGCTCTGGGTTAACCTCATCACGTGCACCAAGCTATATTTTTAAACTGCGCTAAATTGGCACAAGTCCCCTGCACAGACCATCTTAAACCAGTTTCTTGGCACAGGCTAAATGAAAAGAAGCCACTTCAAAATCTCCTAAGTTCTGCAGAGAGACAAGACCTATGACAGAGATTATGATTAAGCCTACTGCAGCTTAATTTGCTTGGAAGCAATGCAGCTGCAGCAGTATTGAGAAGTTCAGAGGAGCCCAGTAGCGTGTACATCATCAGCAAAATGCTTGAGCTGAGCCTCTGCATGCACATGCTGGACATCAAAACGTTATCAGCGCTCTGAGAGTCTGGTGGTCAGGGATTAGCAAACAGTCAGAGGAGCTGATAACAAATTACAAACTTCATAGCAAAGAGTGAGTTAATTCCAGGCTGTCGTTGCTACCATCTGCACTTCCAGAAAGACTGTCAGACATTTGGCAACCAATCCTTCCGAGTAGCAAAGGCAGCCGCCGCGCCTTGCTATGAACTATAGAGCCCAGATTGTGAACTCTTTCCCACCAGCAGTAATCACCCAAGTCAGTGGATTTACTCTGGGACACGAGACAAAATCTGCCACTTTTAGTTACAAATACAAACCACAAAATTTAATCAATTATCTTGTAAAATATCCTCTGTGTAGATTACCATCTCTTGATTACTCTCTCAAAAAGAGACTTTTCTGAGCTACAGAATTCTAGAAATAGTACTTTCTAGGCAGTATGCCTTGGCTGGAAGTATTTTTGGCTTAATTAATGGCTTTAAAACCTGTGGTGATGTCCATAAAAGCAGAAGCCCTTACAAACACCAAGAGGAATAAGATGCTGAGAGCAGTGAAAAATCTGTGGAAGCAAACATGTCTTCTCACCACCTCTGAAAAGCAGATTTGCGTGATGAGTGCACTCTGAATACATCATGCCCATATTCCAACAGCAAGTCTTGCCTTCCCAGACAGCAAGAGAACTTGGGAAGCAGAAATAGGCTCAGTGCTGCAGAGCCAGAGGTGCACAGTCAGGCATTAGATCCCTGACCGTGAATTCCTCTGCCTGTATCCCTGAATAAATTTGCGCTCAATTTCTCTCTCACAAAATGTCTCCTTCTCTCCACGCTTTTTGCATACACTAGCCTTGGCATGCAGTCAAGAAAATGTTAACATCTCTGGCAAAAATCTACAGCCCCTTCTTAACAACATGTGCAATCCATTTCTTCCAGTCCCAATAGTATTCTTCCACCCCGCTACTCCCCCACACACGGACACTCATTTTTTTCATCCGTAGTCACCCTCTCTTCCTCTTCTTCACACAGCAAGACACATTCCAACTGTCTCTATTTCTCCATCTCTGTCTCACACATACGTCTTGCTGGGCAGAGAGCAAATCGGCGAATACAAGCTAGATATGGAAGCAGGGAGATACAAACACCGCCACAGTCTGGACTCTGTCTGGAGGGATTTCTAACTAGCCTGTAGGAGCAGATTTATGAGCCAAAGCATATACTTATCAATCAGCTGAACTGCTTGAAAGTAATTCTGCATTATCCTGGAGCTGGGCTGGGATTCATCAGAAGGAGCTAAGCCACGGGGTGTGGAAAAGAAGACTTAAGTTGCCTCTTAATAGCTGAAGTCTACGAGACCTGTACAGTTTTACCTGCGAGAAGGCATGGGTTGGTCTTTGGTTTTGGTGTAACGGCTGAAAAGAACGGGGCAGCTGGAAGCCACAGTGCCTTAAGGACATGCCAGGGTACACAGGCTACAGGCTCATCTATCCCGTAGTAACGAGTGATGGTTTTGTCTGTGCCCGCAGCCACTGAGGAGGCTCGTGTGCTCCTTCTTTTATTGACTTCTCAGTGACAGACCTTCAATCACCAGCTCAGCCAGCTAAATGAGCAACAGCATCGCGTGCTGCTTTGCAGTGCAGGGAAACAGAGCCAGGCACTGCCTTGTCCCTGTCACACCTTTCTGCAAGTCCCCATTGTCCAAAACGTGGAAAAATGTCTTTCCTAGCCTGGGATTTCTAGCTAAATCCTCCTCTTTTCGCTGCTAAGTAGTTCTACTTACAGTGATGGAAGACAGCCTTGGCTGGAAAAGTCGCACAACACACAGACACACAATGAAGATGGAGCCACGTGACAGTTTCACATGATGACAGCGCAGCGAAGAGATGAATTTGCACACAGCAGTCATGGAGGTGATGCAGGAGAGAGACGAAGAAAGCACAAAAGGAAATGGCGATGAGCAGGGCAGCAGCGAGAACCCTCCTCCCTTCTTCTCACATCTGAAGCAAAGACTAAATCAAACTGCAGCCATTTAGCACCCACAGCAGCTCCAGGTGGGAGGAACACCAGGTCTCTCTGTCCTCCAGAAAGAGCAGTCCCTCCCGCAGTGCCCCAAGTACTGCACTTGCTCATCTGACTCTTCCCCACCGGTTTCTGCATGGGGCTACTCCCGTTATCCTGATGTGTGTTAAGCAGCAGCCAGGGCCACACAGAGGATACCTGCAACTGCTACCACTGTCTCTGGCGATCCTTTTTGGAGGAGGTGAGCGGGACCTAAACAGTACCCAGGCATTGGGCTGGTTCTCTGACTAGAAGGAAGATGATGCTTTCTAAAAATGACTGTTTCCCCATTACGCCAGGAGAGTTCAGTGCAGAAGACTGTCCAGTTAGCAGGGCAGGTACCACTGTCTCCCCAAAAAGCACCGGTAGTGCTGAATAATTACTGAGGATGTAATAACGGCACCTACGTGGCCGCGCAGAGCACTCCTCACCTTTCCCTCCGGCTCACCTCAGGGCCATTAACATCCCCCCTGCCTGTGGGCCAGGGATGGGACTGCAGAGACTCCCAGGATGTTTTTAGGAGGCAGCACTGCAGCTGTAGGGCAGGTCACTGGATTTCAACCCACACATACCCCTCTGCTGCACTCAGCTGCTGTGCAATACCATGTGCCATCATCATTTCTCTTCCAGAGGGGGGTCCAGTGGGCAAGCGAAGACCCTCCATGTGTTATTAAACCTTACAGGTTTCTGACTAGCTTTCTGGGACCCCTGCTAGGCTCCGGAGATCCTGCTGCTCCAGCCCTGCTCTGTCCTGTCCTGTAGGCCACCCTCAGGAAAGACTCAAGGGAGTCTTTCCAACCGAAGGGCTTTGCAGCTGATGGTCTCTCTCATCTGATTGCCTGTAGGGTGGGGGTCCTTGGAAAGAAGAGCCTCCCCCCACCCCAGCAGCTACCCTGAGGAAAGCAAGCAGCATGCTCTGAGCCACACACACCTCGCCCTGACCGCTCAGCTGCTGTGGCAGCCTGAAATGAGGGTGGGAGCGGGGGAAGATGGGGTGGTGGTGGGACCTGGAAGCTGGATTCCAGGGTCCACAGAGGGAGGGGTGGTGGAGCAGATGGTGGCCTCCTCACAGGAAGCCAGGGTTCCCTGTACAGCTTCTTCTGCCACCAGCGGCTGTAACACTCACATGCTATGGGGCGGCTGGACTTTTGTGTACTCACCATCTGCCAAGTTGTCTGAGTGCCAGAAGCTACTCATGTTAAACTCCAAAAGGAAGCTGTCAAAAGAGCAAGAACAGAGGATGCTTTTTCAGCAGCCTGGAAGGATGCAGGTGTCAGGGAGATGGCCCCGTCGCCCAGCGAGTATCAGTTCTAAAATGTTTACTATGAATTTGCTGGCAGTGGAAGTCTGAGTTGTTTTGGTTTTTTTTTTAATTTTTTTTTTCTTTCCTCTCCACATGACGAGAGTGTAGCTCTCTATCATGGGATTGGTACTGTGGAATAATTGAATGGGCTTTTACCTGAAGTGCGTACTGTGCGGAGGCCTTGTCAGTGAAGGAAGGACTGAGCAGCCCCCAAGGCTGGGAGAGGATTCAGTCACCATGAGACCCACCTGAGGAGCAGGCATGGGTGGCCAACAGGGAGCCCGTACACTGGCTACATGGAGGTAGCTGCACATCATGAATTATTCTGAATCACAGTCAAGCCCTAGGAGCTGGAATTTTTCCATACCTTGCCTTTTGCACACCCAGCAAGCTGAGCAGCGGCACTTTCACCCTAATTTGAACTTGCATTCCGATTCCCCCCAGCAGTTTGAGGTGAGCCTGAATCCAGAGCTTGACTCATGGCCTCCCCTCTCTCCTCCCCTGCCTGTCACTCAGACCTGAGCTCCCTGGCTTCCTTCCTTCAGCCCTCGCCCCCTGCAAAGCGAAGGTGTGCATTTGCTCATCACGGGCAAAGGAGACAGGCAAGAGGACTTCGCATCAAGGATCCGCACGGGGCCCCGGGAGACCCGAGTCCTATTTCTGACTCTGCCACTTTGTACTGAGTGACTTCAGGTAAATCCCAGACCCGCTCCAGGCCTCTGCCTCTCAAAATGGGAATAGTAATAGCTTTCTGTCTCCCAGGAGCAAGGCGCTGAGCTGAATGTCAGGAGAAGGCTGAGAGCAATGCCCTACGCGGGGGCCTCTGCTTGCAGCTTTCTCAGCTCTCACCCCCGTTGGTCTGAGCCTCCCAAACACCCCCATCTTTTGGTACTCACATGAGGAAATCACTTATCAGCCATTTCACTGCAGCTAGAAAGGCATAAATTGGCTGGAGAACAAAACAAGAAATGAGAAATACCATAAGGACCTGGTCAGAGAGTTTATAATTGTTATGCAGGACCCCACGTTTCAGACCAATTCCCTCCACTGATCAGAGCTCTTGAAGACAGGCTGGAAATTCAAGGTCTGAGCATCACTGGAAAATGTTCAAAATACATCAAAAGCCAGAGGAGCTGCCTTGCTACTAATAATATCTTCTCACCCCCTCCCCGTCAGGGTCAGGGAGTTTATCACAAATGTATGAAGGACTTTGAAGATGTAATTGCTTGATGATTTCTCTCCAGTATGGATGACCTTGAGAGCTCAGAGCAGGAGAGAAACACAGCTAAATGGGACACCACCAGTTTGGGATGCTTTTATATTCTGATAGCAAGTGGTGTTTCTGGGACAAGCAACAGCATTGCCCAGGATTTAGTATTATCTGCCATTGATTGATTATGCTTAACTGTGCTTTCATCCAGCTTTTCCTCAAGATGGCATGACTTCTATCATCTTCCTGCTTTTCAGCTACAAATTGGAAACCCAGCATTGTCCCAGGGACAATTAATCTGCAGAGTATCCTGCTGCTGCTTTTCTTCATGGTAACCATGTCTAATTTTCATCTCTCCCTCTCATAGTCATGCCTGTATCCTCAAAACCAAAACAGATGCAGCAGTCACAGGACACAAGACAATGTTCCATTACTGCTAACTGACTTAACCAAAATAAGTCAGCAAATAGTAAAAGGCACAGATGGTCGGGAATTTCACTGATTTTTCCTTTGAAGGATGCATATGAAAAATGGACTTTTTTTGGTTTCTTCCTTTTCGAGGGTTTTGCTAAGAGGGGAAAGGGAGAGATGAAGGCCGAATGCTCACCCTTTTATTCTCTTCCCCATTCACCTGTTTTTTGGCAGTTCGTATTTTGTGACATTTCTTTCAGTAATCAAAATTCTCGAGGATATGATCAAGCAAATATTTTCACTGCAACCACAATATTTTATCATCTATCCAGCTTAAGTACAGCTATTACCAAAACTGATATATTGTTAAAAATGTAACACATTATTAAAAAGTAATGTTTTGTTGAAAATTCTTTTACTGGAAAAAAACGACCATGTCATGCTGTAGGATGTACTTCCAGCACACCACATTTTAAAGTATCAAAAATGCAATCATAACAGCAATAAACACATCCCTGTTCAGTTTGAAGTGGCCTGCGTGTTGAGTAATTACTTAGTCCTGCCTGTTCAAGGCCAGGTTAGGAAGGTAGAGTGGGATTAGATTATTAGCTTTTATCAGACTGGAGAGAGGTTGCATTTGGGTACTGGCAAAACTATTCACTCTGATAGCTTGTTTCCCTGGGCTATCAGCGTTTCTCGGCAGGTTTAACCCCTTTCTGCGTTGCTCCAAGCCCACTCACGTTTCCCTGAGAGGCTGACAGCTTTCTCCCAGATGCTCTGTTCCCTGACACTGCAACTCTCCTCTTTGAGCTGCTGAGTAAAACCATGCCCTGTAAAAGCATTTCTGTTCATGTCAGCTGCAAGCTGGTTCTTCAGCTTCTAGGAGAAGCCTGGCATAGTCTAGTTCCTGTCCTCTCCCTGGTCCTTCCAATTGTCAGTGAGATCCTATACGCCAATAGAAAGCCACATTGGAAACTACTGTCAGTGGCCACCACTGCCTCAGAAATCTGCCTTAGATGAGTTTGGACATTCCCATCACTTGAAAGCAAACAGCTCCTAAGCTCTTTTGGGGACCATGCTACACCAAGGTGTTGGAGACATCCTAGGAGAAAGCCTCCACAGCCAAGCCCAGAGAGGGCTGCGTGCCGACAGATACATACGCTGAGCAGAGGCCGGGCACCGCTGTGGTGGTGGTGGGGTACTTTGCACATCGCTTGATAATCATACATGGTCACCCTGCAATCAACACAAAACAAGCAAGCAGTCAAAAGCAAGCAATGCAACTGCCTACGGGACACACACGTCAGCGCGCACTACTTTTTCTGTAAAAGTTTCTGTATGGGAGAACTAAAGCAGTGGCCTGCTTACATGTCTTTGCTGTTTGGTCAGGGCTGGATTTCACAAAGCGAGAAATACAGGCCCCGGATTAATGTAACTGGGTCAGTACAGGAGGAAATATGTCCCTAATTTCAGATGGTGAGTAAAGCAGGCTGTGAAGTGGAGAATTATAATTGTATCATCTACCTCAGGTCCCCCTAGTTTCTGTTTTCAAGCCACTGAAACTCTGAACTCTCTTTTGGCATGGGCTGGGGGAGTGGAGTGAGACGAACAGAGGTATTTTTAGGAGAGAGAGAAATGTGCTCAGCCAGCTGCAACACCACATCTGGGGGGCTCTCAGACAACTGCTCATAGAAAGGCTTTCCAAGTGGCAGGAGGAACTGAAGCACTTCACCCAAAACACCAAGAAGTGTTTCCCGTAGCACCTTGCCCTGGAAAAGATGGAGGAGCAGCTGCTTTCTGGCAAAACGGAGATCAGGAGTTACTGTCTCTCTGGGTGCTTCGCAGCAGGTGGAAGAGCAGGGGATGAGGAGAAACAGAGTGTGTGGTGACGATGGCTGAGCAAGTCAGGGGAGGGGGCAGGTAGCTAAAGGAGCTCTTGTAGCCAAACAAGAGAGCCACATGCACCTGCACGTGTATTTTCCCCTGCTCAGTGGTGCTGCTTAGGGGGACCGATAGGCTCTGACCCACACACCCGCTGAAGAAAGAGAAGTACAGTGCAGAGCTCCCCCACTTACCGCCTGAACATGCCCATGTTTAGCAGCTGGGTCATTACTGAGCCATCCACTGCACCAAAAAATTTTCCAGTCTGCAAGCACAAGAAAGGAAAAAACTAGAATAAACTGTCAATGGTAAAATTTCCAAATGCTCGATGGCTCCAGCTGATCCAGTCTGTCTGGAGCCCTACTACACATAATGAGTGTTTTATAAGGAGGTAATGCCAAGCTTTGTCCTTTGGCTGGCTGGAAAGCTTGAGGGAGGACTTCCTCCACCACCAGCTGGCATCTTGCACCGTTCTTATTGTGCTTGGAAATGATTTAGCCCATGTAAGTCCCTGAAGATCGTGACAGAAAAAGGCAGACTCTCAAGCTGCAGAGACCCAGGCACGTTCATTCACTGGCAGCCCGGGCTCTCCTGTGGGTTTTTGTGAACCCACGTTCTCTGGATCTGAATGCCTGAGTCTCTTCTGCTTGAGCCTCTCGGCTAGCCTGCGGCCGCAGTGGCTTCGGAAACCTCTGCTCTCCTCCTGCCCTAGGCAAACTGACTCACCAGGCGTAAGTGCGCCGTACACGTTTATTTAGGTAGCAAACACAATTTTACAACCCACTGCTGTGCAAGTTCTGAGCAGGCAGTAACGCAAATGACACAACACACACCGACCCATCCCTTTAGCTTACACACTACGCACTGGCACGGCCAGAACTGTGCTAGCACAGACTCCATCCTAGCAAAAGTTGCATTTGGGGGGCAACAACCCCCAAATCCCACTTGCATGCCTGGACTAAAAGCAGAGCTTATGGTCCTCTGGCCCCATTTATGTTTTGGAGTCGATAACCTCAAATACAGTCCCAATCCCAAATCCGGGAACTGCTGCTCAAAAGACTTCTTCAGACAAACAATGGTTCTGGCTTTCCTCATTACTAAACCATGACAAATCCATTGCAAAAATGCTTCGAATCTGCCAAGTCCACTGCTTTGTTTGCAAGCAAGTAAATAAAATACTCATAAAGAATAAAAGCGCAGATACGAGCTGTCCTCCATCTATTTTTCTGGCTCATGGGTCTTGACACAGTCAATACCTCCCATATGTTATGGAACTGTTCATGCAGTTTGGGGGGGCATTTTACTTTTCCACTGATAGGTTAGCAGTCATTTAGCATGTATTAGCAGATGACAGATGACTTCATTTATTTGAGTGGGGTATTTCCACTAAAAAAAACCAACCCTTAGGCAGATTTACCTAAGATCATATGGTAATCATCTAACAGTAGTGTTACATGGTTATGAGCCTCTTCCCAACAGGCTTTGGACAGTGTTTCACTGTATAAATCGATACATAACATAAACTCTCCTTCGAGCATTTAGGCTGTAATCGTCTCAGACATAGTCAAATGTGTCTGAGCAAGCGCTAACTTTTTTTTCACCTCCCTCGCTCTTTCAATCTGATTAGGGTGGTGAGGAGGCCAGCTGCTTCCATTTAATACCAGTCTGCAGCCCCAGCAGGAGCCAGCAGGATTTAACGCAGCGCAGGCTGCAGCTGGTGTGGCAAGGGCAGAGGGCCACCGCAGGACTGTAAATGGGGCCCACCCTGTCCAGAGATGCTGATGTCTGACTGAATTTCTCCAGGTAGGATGCCGTTCCTATAGGTACAAGTATGAGGAGCTATTAGCGTAATTGAGAGTAAGGCCTAGGGAACGTGTTCAGAAAAGCATCAGCAAACTGGCCTTTAACACCGAATCAGACATCTAAAGCTCGGTGCTGGTTTAGGTACCCTGTGCAGGTAGTAACACAGGAAAGCATCACTTGGCAGAAACCAAAGCGGTCCTGTACTGAAGCGACACTTGGCAAAGCAGCTGTCATTACAACCTGCTTCCTCCAGTGACTGGCTGCTGCTCTCCCAGGCATCCCTCTGCTGTGTTTCTCCTAACTCCCAGCTCTGGGCAGGTTTCCACAGGCCCTTGCAATTTCAGAGGCTCACGGCACAAAGCATCTCCTCTGGCACCCTGCGTGACACACGCTGTACCACATCCCCCTGCAGCTGAGAGCGCACAAGTACACATGCAGGCTATGCACAGGAAAGAGATGCATCCTGGAGCACACATATGGCTCACAAGATACATCACTGCTCACAGACATGTATGTATCCATGCTTTGCTGGCTCATTGAGCAATTTGTACTTTTGGCACACGCAAAAGCTGTAGACAAATGGGATCTGCCAAATGGGCCAGGCTTTGGGCGAGCGGGCAGGCTCCTCGCTGCATGGCTCAAACAAAGCCAGACCTTACTTCGCCACAAGCTCTGCCCGGCCCCAGTGGGATCTTGGCCTTTTAGCTGCCACCCTTCATCCTGTCCCTGGAGTCCCGCCTGGGCAGAGCTTGCAGATATACCCTGCAAGTTGCCTCAGGGAGAAGGTAGCAGTCCTAGAGAAAGAGGTTTAGTGAGCAAGGGGACATCTGGACGCAGCAGGCGGAGGGAGCTCCAGACCTCTGATCCGCAGCTGTGCCTCCAGCTGGCAGCAAAAGACAGCTAAAAACTCAGGGGTGGTCGTGGGGCCATGGGCAGAAACATAGCACCATAGCGTGGAGCAGCCCTCGCTGCAGCACAGCCTGGGCCGGCCACTTACTTTCCCTTCCTCCCCTGCCCTAGATCTCCTCGTCCTCTCCCTCACCCACTCCCTTCTCCTGCCTCTGGCTATTAACTCTTTGCTCCCTCCGTTATGAGTCTCGATGGGGGGATTAGCCTGAATTAAGAGATTACCCATTCTTCCCCAAGTAATCCTGCAGGGAGCTTCCAACGCTTCACTCATTAAAATCCTGAGTCCCTCTTTCTTCCACGTGGCTTCTGGCTGCTGGTAAGCTTCCTGGTGCCTTCAGGCAGAGGTTATTAGAGCTGATTCCCCATCCCAAGCCACTCTGGTGTGATCACCACGGGAAGGAGGTGAGGGCATCAGGCAGCCCTGGGCAGGCAGCAGGCTGAGAGCACTGTAAAGCATGGCAGCCCCAAGGGAGCGAGCAGAGAGACAAAGCAAAACATTTCAGAGCCCCCAGAACAGGTCTCCAGCACCAGCTGCTTGCCCAGGGGCTATAAGGACACAGGCACTTTGGCACCTCTCCACTATTCTTTTAGCTTGCACTTTGCCCTGGGAAGCAGGCGTTTTGGACATGAAAGTTCCTTGGCTGCCTTCCTTGGGGAAGTGGGGATGCACGTGGGGCCCTGCTTGTGCTGGATGGATCGCCTGTGCACCCTCGCTCCTTCGGCATCCAATAAGCTCCCCTCCATCCTGGCCGGTGGGGCAGAAGAGGCAGCATGTGGGCAGGCTGCCCTTCTCCCTGCTGCGGGGCTGAAATGCTGACCTGGGAAGCTGAGCCACTCTTGCTGGTCCTGGTGTCAAGTATGAGGCAGGGAGGGAGGGCAGCGAACTAGCTGACTTCTCCAGAAAGGCAAAAAACCCCTCAAAAATCCAGGTATGGCATTTTTTTTTTGCATTATGATAAAGGATGCACTGAGGGAAGAGCGTGGGATGGTGCAGGGCAGGCCACATAGCAGCAAGTGATCCCACACAGCAATATCCAGGTGGCAAGGCTATGAAACCCAGGGTATTGATTTAATGCCACTGCTGTCTTGAATTCCCTGTAGGGTTTAACAGTGTGGACACTGATGGTGCCACTGGGAAATAAAAGCAGTAACTGGAACAAGATAAAGAATTCAGAAGAAAAGTAGTGGTGAACTCTCTGAGATCAGGGGAGGTAACAGCTGGAGGAGATGACAGCTCTGGTGCCTGCCAAAATGCCTGATCTTGGAGGCATGCGGATAATGTTTATAATTTACCCAAATCCACTATAGTGCCATGTTTCTGCTAGTCACATCGTTCAGAGACAAGTTTTTTGAAAAACCCATTAGATGCAGGAAAAAAAGCCATAAGATGCAGGAAAAATACAGAGTTACAACCCCGGAGGGAGGTGCTGAGGATGAACAGTAGACATGGTACCTAAAGGGCATAGTTGCCTTTATCTATGAACACATGCCACAGGACTCAGTAAAGCAACTCTGAAAATGCCATGGCAGTCAGAGGAGGAAACAGTGACTCCTAAGACTACCAGCCCATCCCAAACATGCAGCAGGACCTGGCCTCCGAGAGTAGGGAGCCAATACAACTTTACAGCGTTTTCCTCCTTTATTTTTCAAGTTTTCTTTGCTTTATTTTGGCACACCACATCATTGAAGGGTCACTTTTACCGGAATATTCAGTGTGCCACGTAGGTCACTTTCCCAACAGAAAAGAGGTTGGTTATTCCTTGCAATATGCCCCCCGTGATATCTGTCTGTATCACGCCCTGGTGCCACTATGTTGCAGATTCATTTTGCTTTCTGAGTCTCAACAGTTCTCATCCTGGCCTCTCTGAACTTACTGTGTAGTGCCTGCAGAATTCACGATCTCACCTTTTTCTTTTGCCAGCCTATTCTGAATATGCTAACCAACACAAGTCCAGATGGGAAACCACGGGACTCATATAGCTGACGTTTTCCATCTAAATATCCATCTAAAAATTCCTCCTCTTTCTTTTCTGTCCCAGCTACTTTGAGATCAATGCCACTACTTCACGCTTCACTTTTTAACCAGAACTTCTTTAACAGCCTCTTGTAAGGGACTCTGTTCAAGGCTTTTAGAAAAACTGAAACGCAGTAGGTCATCCATTCCCCCTTATCTCCTGATTTACTCACACTTTCAAAGAACCATAGCTGATAAGATAGGTTTTCTTCCTTTATAGAAGCTGTCCTGCTTGTCCCAGTCACATCCATCGGGTGTCCTGTTACCTTATTTTTAATTTCCATTTCAACCTGTTTGTCACATCTTGAAGAAAGTAATTTCTGGGATTGGATCCACTGCCTTTTGGAAATACGCATACAGTATTTGTTAACTCCAGTACTATGGCAATTTTAATGAAGCTTCACACTTCTGTTAGTAACAAAACTGCTTCATTCCCATTTCTTCTATAAGCCCACTCTTGCTATTGACTTATTGCTTTGTAGTTTATGAGAGTGTTTCAACACGTCACTTTCTGACATTCAAATCTACGGCCTTTTATTATTTTGAAACAAATAGCTCTGTGGTGAGTTTACCGGAGAGCAGAAAAGTATAGCTAAACCATGCAGTGACTGGTAGTGTTGACTTTACCCAGGCTGCAATGGATGTCACATCACAAACCATGCCTCTTCAGCGCCCTAGAAATGGTCGTGGAGGCGCGGCAGCAGGAGGAAAGGAAGCAACTTTTGTTGCTTGTATTTTCATTACTACTCTGAGTCTTTTTCCTCACTCTTTTCACCTCTGTGAGTCCAGTAAATCTTCCAGTTCTTCAGGTGTGCTCCTGTTTCCAATTTGTTTAAGTGATTTTGTCTTCATTTTTGCCTTTGGCATTTTGCTCTTACCAGCCCCTCAGTTTCCTTCCCTGAAGAACGCCTGCTTTGACTTCAGAGGTGCTCAAAAGCGCTGCTCTGCTCCCCTCCCCTCCTTTCCTTTCCCTTCCCTTCCCACGTCAGGGCACGCACGCCTGCCTTCTGGGACCGTCTCAGATCATCTTTCAGTAGCACCTGCACCAAGGGAAAGGAGTCTAATAATTTCCTCACTTCTAGATAAAAAGATATTTTGACTAGTTCCTTCCTTATCACTGCAAACTCCTTCCTTACCTAGGATATGCTGTCACTCTGCAGGAGGCTTCCCCCTCACTACACAGCTGAATTTAATTATACAGCAGCCCCCTCCCCCTTATTACACAGTTGAACTTCATTTGTTTTAACCAGCTCTGGTGGGTTATTTAGGAACAAGCCAAGCACATTCTCCTTCTTCTCTTCTGCTCTCTTACCTCTGCAGGTCTTTTGGAAACAAGTATAAAGCCGTTATTATCAATGAGGAAGCAATTCAGAATCTGCAGAGATGAAAGAGAAGCAACATTAAAGACAGCTTTTTCCATGGTTGTCTGGAACGTACCGCTGTGTGCAGGATGGAGCGGTGTGGGCTTGTGCTTATGGCAACAGCCTTGGCATTTCCATGTGTAGTCCCACGGCTCAGCTACCACGGGTTTTAGACAATTGACTTTTCCCTCTCTGCCTCTGTTTTGAGGCATTTAGTTTGTGAGCTTTCCGTGACAGAGATTGTCCCTTGCCAGGGCTGGGTGCAGGCCTAGCAGGCTCTGAGCCACACTTAAGAAGACAAGACACCCTGCAGGAAGCAGCAGGATATTTGGAGAGCACTTCTCTTTAATAAAATGGCATCGAATGCTTGCCATCTTCAGATTTCAGAGTTTTATAACCACTCTTGAAATAACATTCACCTCACCACTGAGTACCAGTGCTGGTCTTATTTTTATTTTGCAGAGCAGAAAATGGAAGCACGGAGTTTAGATGAAAACCTTTAGGTCTCACAGGGAAAAACTAGGATGCAGAGGAAATCCTACATGAACATGGAAGGAAAATTTTCTGGTGATCCCACTCTCCAGGGCAGAGGAGCTCCTGTCCCAAATATGCCTGAGACCAAGGCTGAAGCAGTGGCGTAAATGCAAAGAAGGGTGCCCAGCACGCGTGGCATGCTGACACCCACTCTCTTTGGCAGACCTGGGATGCCAGTGAGACAGCCTTAGAGGAGATAGACTCTCCTTAGAGCCACTGGCTGGAATCCCCATGCCCCTGGCCAGGCTAAGCTGACATCTCACAGCTAAGGGGAAGACCTAAACTGCAGGTTTGTCTCAACAGCATGAGGTCCTGCCCCAGCTGTGCAACCTCTTGTGAGAAAACGACCAGCAATACCCGATTTTGGGGGAGACAAAGACCTCCACAGAGCAGGTAGTCAATCACACCTGTCACAGGTACAGAGAAGAAATCTGGGCAACTTACATCATCCTGACAGCTTAGTGGACAGGGACCGTCCAAGGCACTGCACTGGAAAGGAAAAGTGGGGCGTTAACCATGGCGTGTTACAGTCTTACATCATCTTACAGTCTCCCCCCTGGGACTGCTGAGCTAAAGGTCTCCATACCAGCATCCCATAAATCTCTGCAATTTAGCTGGTGTTTCCACCAAGACGAGCTCTACAGCATGCACAGCTACCACCCCCCAAGTTGGCCACTCAGCGGCTCTGCATACTCCGCACCTCTCTGAGCAACATCCCTTTTGCGGAGGGCTCTGATCCTGCCCCTACCTCCCTGCCACGCTTCCAGCAGTACCTACGCACTTTGAGCAGAGGTGGCACTTGTGAAGAAAGGGGGCAGCATCAAGCTCTCTGCCTGAGAAAGCAAAGGTTATTGTGCACCAGTGAGAAACAAGCATGTATTTCAGCATCTGCTAGTATCCTGACTAAACACATGGCATGGTATTTTAGATCAGGATTCTTCTCAGGCAGGGATTTTTTTGCTGTTGTTGCTGTTGGTTTCTTTATTCTCCAGACAGCTAATGATAAAATAGGATGTGAACGGTGCTCGTGTAGCCCAAGGCACCATCCATTTGTTTCATTTAGGATTTCTGTGTACCGGACTTGACATGTGTTTCACAACACTGCACTGGGTGGGGACATGAGGGGTTACGTGGTGAGTAACAAAGCCCTTCAGGTGCTTATTGATTTTGTAATTGTTCCGAGTTTGTCACGGTTGCATGTGTCTGTCTCTTTGTGTTATTTTTCAATGCTATTTTCTCTACCAGCAGAGGGAAGAAAGCTGACATGGTGTTGCCATTTCTGTACACGGGGTCCCCTTCCTGCCAGAGTTTTTCTAGGGTCAGGGAAGGACACCGGCATGTCGCGTGGCCTGTCTGCTCTCAGCCAGCTGCCCTTTATTTCCACAGAACTGTTATACATAAACCCCAGCTGCCTTTCTGGATGATTCGCAGAAACAAGAGGTGAATTTGCCATTTCAAACCACAAGACAACCATTACTTTCTGTTAGAATTTGTTTCTCCTCAAGAGTTTTGCAGAACAAAACCAATAGTTTCAGGTTTCCATCCATCTGCTCAACTTCAGAGAGACTCAGAGGTGCCTGATTTTGTTTCAAGCCCTGTGGCTTTGCAATATCGCATGCTCATGCTCCAATCCTGACTGACTTTTTGAGGCTCTAGGGATGATGGTTTAAAAACATCCCTTTACCCACAGTTGCAAGCATCACCTCACTCTTGCCTCACCACAAAACAGCATTGGGTTGTTTTGTCTCCCTGGACGCACGCATAGAGGTGGCCCGTACTTCATCCCTGGTGGGTTCCTTCCTTTGGTCAGCAGAGAAATATGGCCACAACGAACCACTATTATGGCCTTGGGGATAACAAATACAGAGCCCAGAGCTTGGAAATCAGAACAGAAACCTAGGTGAACCAGAGTGGTTTCCTACAAGAAGGACCCATGTCTCACAAGATCTTCCTCAGCAGTGTGAGGACCGAGTCTCGCTGCCACTGCTCTTCCAGACCTGTAGAAGCTCCAGCAGTGCCCGGTGCCGGGCTGGCCATGCAGCAGCGGGACTGCGGTGAGAAGCCCGATCTGAGAGCATCAGCAGCTTGCAGGGAGCTCCTGAGGAGGGGGCAGAGCTGAACCTGAGCTCCCTGGTCACTCTGAGACCACATCTACTGCCTTACGGGCACAGCTCCCTCCTCAGAGACCAGTCTGCCTCACAGCATCCTCCTGCTGTTGGTCAGGTCTCTGAAATGCTGCGACCCAGAGTACTTTCAGCTTTGCCAAAGACCCTTAATTACTGTGAAGACAAACACAGCTTAGGATAGGCTTGGACCGTCTCCAGTGGCTACAGACAAGGGACAGTGCCTATAATACGCTGGCACACAAATGACACAACTATGAAGCCAAGCTGCGGTGAGGCACGCCGGGATGCCTCCCCATCCCCAGCTTTTGTCTACTTACATCACTGTCATTGGGCTGGGAGATGGGAGGCACAGTGTGGACATCCAGAGCGGCACAGCATGCGGTGAAGCGGGAGAGAGAGAGAGAGAAAACAAAATCTGTTAGTCATTCTTCTGTCAAACGGCGGTCGTGTCCTGGGGAACCATACGCAGGCTTTTTTCATACCAGCACCTATCAGGGCCGCGGCATGCAGGCACTTGGCATGCAGGCCTCCTTTCAGCTTCTTTAATAAGCCCTGCCGGTTTCACTTAACGCCCATGCGGGCTTGTTTGTGTGAGAACTGCCTGGGTATGGCCCTCAAGAGATTTTTTAAAATGAAGCTCTCTGCTGATGCTACAGAATGTGCTCATGTGCTTTGCCTAAGTCTTTTTAGCTCGGGTTAGGTTTACGTGATCTCCCACCTGTGAGGATGCTCCTGCCACCGCGGCCAACTCTGGGCTTTTCCATTTCCCACGTGTGCCCACTACCAGTGAGCAGCCCCCTGCCCTCCTGTCTTCTCTGTCATCCTCGTCTGATGACAGTTCCTTCTCCTGACAGCAGAGCCACTTCTGCTGTCTGCTGCTTCGGTCCCATCAGTCTCACCCCTCCAGTATACCTCCCCAAAAGCAAAGCCTGGGAGGAAAGCCCCTGGGTGGTAAGGCAAAGGTGTTTCACTTTTCCTGCCTCTCAGACTGGGGGGCTGTTTTAATTATTCCATTTCTCTCAGTCCAGCAAGCATGGCCAAAATTAGGACAACACTGACAGCTTATCCCTGGAGCAAGTAATTTTTATTTTGGCAAGCTGGTAGCATTTTGTTACTTTTATCAAGATGATAAGAGAGGGCAGTAGATTCTTTTTCCATGTGCCCAAAATTGCGGATTTCCATGAGGTTTCCGAAAGGCTGAATGAGCACAAAACATATTTCCACAATTAAATGTGTCATATGCAGCAGAGCTAATGCCAGGCCAGGATGCTGACACTGTCAACATGGCATTTGTGGAACAGACTCACGGCTCACATGGCATTAGTGCCGTCAAAGGATTACAGAAATGTGTGACTTCAAACTAATCTACTTCATAAATCTTTTAATATGAATTTCACAAAAGCCCTCATCAAAATGCCATCATATGATGTAACATAGCATCGACCTAAGTGACAGAGCATTAAATTGTCTCACTGCATGACTGCTGATGGTCCTACCTGTTGCATGGCCATCCAAAACTTGCGTTGGAGCAACTCCAGCTTAATTTGCACACCCACCGCTACGGGAAACAAAAAGGGGGGGAGAGGATGAAAAGAGGAACGTGTGAGAGAGAGAAAGGCAAACACAAGTTAGGAAAGGAAGAGTAAATATTTGCCTGAAGTGATGGGATGGAAATTGCAATTGCAACCTGCTTCCAAGTGCGAATGATAAGCACAGGGGGATCAGCGCTGAGTCAGACTGCCAAGTGGGAATCAGAGGTTTAACAAGGTAGAGCAAAAGGGGACACTGACTACTGTACCAAGGTACTGACACCTCCCTCCCACTAAACACTATTGAGCTACAAACAAATTAACAGCAACAACAACAAAAACCCCACCAAAAAGCCCTCAGGAGAGCGAGCGCGTGAGCTTTCATCTTTGTCTTTTCTAGATTTGCCTGGCCAGAGCAGTTGTTTCTGATCACCCCAGCCTCATCTCCTGCACCACGCAGCATCAATCAGAAATAAAGTAGGCCAGTGTGAGGAAGGGATTCATTTGAAACCCCACCTGTCTCAAGGGGAGACCATAGTGATTTAGATTTCTCCTAAGCCACTATGAAAGCACAAAAATATGAATGCCACTTGATGGAAAAGTGTCGATTAGAAGTAGTGCTTCGTTACCCCGTCCCAGCCTAGTGCATGCTCTGCTAAGCAAAAGTGTGCGTGTTTCTTAATGAAGTGCGTCGTAATTTCTTGGCTTAATTTCTCTTCTATTCCCACCATCATGTTCCTGAAGTAAGGCACAGCTCCACAGGAGAAGAAACGGTGCAGGGTCTCCCCGGCAGAACAACCGAGCTGTCCCTGGGTAGGCTGCCTAAAAGCACACGTAATAACCAGCGCAGTCGTGCGCAGCCTGGCATGGTGACGGGGAGCAACGGGGCTGTGTGTCAACTAATTGAATCCAAGAGCTCTGCAGGAATTACAGCCTCAAGCGGGACCTTGAAATAGAATATAAAGTGCAAGTGAGGGAGAAAAAGAAGTATGGAGAGGGAGAGCCTGAGCCTTTTTTCACAAACACCAATATCGGGCGGATGAAGTGTTGCTGTTTCTACAGATTTCCTCTGAATTAGCAGGAGCTTCAAAGGGGGGAACAGATCCTTTAAATCTGAATCATGCCGTGTGGGTGCTTTTAAGTTAACAGTATGATCTGATGCTCTAATTCAGATGGGTATGAATTAAAACTGGAGTATGCAATGGTATATTTTCTTGCAGTATGTACAGAGACCCTTGGCACATGGCATTAGCTCTGCCTTTTATACCAGTGTCCTTGTCACATTCTCACTGCTGAGACATCTTACAAAATCCCATTCACAGGCGCATTTCTTATCCAGCTCTCCCTGCTGTAGACTGAGTCTGACTGCCTGTATGTGGGGGAAAGAAATGATTTTGTAGAGCTGCCTTGCCCTAAGCAAGAGCACGAACCAGACAAGACAAAGAATGCAACCAAAGGAGGAAGGATGGGGCTGAGTCCAGCCCGAGTGAAGATTCATCAGCTTGAGCGGGGCTATCACAGGCATGGTTTGGTTTGGTGCCCCTGCTGACAAATCGGCAGTCCATGACAGAAGGCAAACGGTGCTGTTGCTGCTGAGTCCGATGAGGCCCACACATCCGATTTGGTATGTAGCTTTAAATAAATTCATCGTTATCCTTTAAAACCATCTCAAGAAAGAGTTATTCCCCTTATCACAGCAGATCACATCAATGGGACTGAGCATTAGCCAGGACATATAGTTTTTAATGAGACTTGAAGAGGAGTTGATACCTACATAACTGACCTTGCAATGCACAGACTTACTCAGTGGCTCATGTTTCTGCCAGAGGGAACATCTAGCCTCAAATTGTTCTTCAAAGGGAGCTTAGCCCCTGGCTGTAAAACCTTGCCTCTGCCCAGGAGGCACGAGTAGCACGTATCGAACTTGGACAGAGTTGCCTGCAACATGAGGAAGGAGAGTACCTGGGGGCTCACACTGGTGGCCAGTGGCAGGGGCAGAAAGCAGAGTCTCCCAGCTCTTTTCTTCCTCTTTCCACATTGCTCACAGCCATGTCTAACCTGTCTGTGCCATCTGTCAGCAAGCCTTGTCCTTTGGATGCAATCTTTGCAGCCCTAACCTCTCCGCAGGGCTTGTGCTTACTCATCTTCTCTGCACTAGCTCGCTCTTTCTTTCCCAGTGGTCCAGCACACATTTCTAGCTATTCCCCATGGAGCTGTGGTGAGCGCCACTCTCCTCCTCATGTCATGGCACAGTCTGAGGAGGTCACTGAAAGCAAAGCTGGGGGCTATCCTGCCTTGCAGCCAGGTTTGTCTGTCTGGATGGTACCCATCCCAGGGAACCATACTAGAGGGATCGCTCCATGCTCCTGCCTGGCAGCACCACTCCTTGCCAGTCAGGGTGGATTGGCAGCTCCTGGCAAGAACTCTGAGAAACTTCCACGCATTCAGTTGACCTGAGGAAGACATGGGAGCTGAGGAGAAACAGGCCACAATCGCCCTCCTAGTGCTAGTAACAAATAGTCCCCTGGGTGCCTTCAGGCTGTTGGTGAGGCCGGCGAGAAAGGAGGAAAGCAGTGATTCAGTCTGAGGTAAGGATGATGCTGCAGCTCAGTTCAGAGGGAGAAAACTGGAATAAACCCCTCTCTGGTTGTTCTGAAAGAGGATGCTGCAGGAACGGGAAGATCTGAAGTCTGTGAAATGATGAGCGGCTCTGGTGCGCAGCACAGCAATGACCGCAGAGTCCTCGGAGAGACCATGGCTAATAGTTTTATTCCTACTAATGTGCAAACAACCTGTGCAACTGTAGCATGCCAGGAATGAAATAAAACACAAGGACAAGCAATGCTGCACACCTTGCATAGTTAGACATTGCTTCATCATGTCGATGAGCTACCCAGACCTGTGCATGACTTCCCACCAGCAGGCACCCTGCCTGCAAACCCAAGCAGTGCCCGCTGCATGGCTGCAGCTGGCTTTCTCCAGGGTTGCGTGCTGCCATTCACTGTGGAGATAAGAGCCTTCCCCTCCACCTGTTCATCCCTCCGTTGAGCGTGTCTGCCTCATTAGCTCATCCTCTGCTTGTCTCTCTTTCTGTCTGCCTTCCCTGGCTTCTGTCTTAGATTATCCATATGCTGTTCTCATAAGGAGCTTTCCCCAAGATATAAATCTTGGGCCTGCCGCATGACAAAAAGGCGTAACAAAGAGTCGCAAGACTGCATCCTGTGGAGTGCTTATCAAGATGTACCTTGCCATTCACAACCTGTTTTCGTGGCAGCCAGTCCAATGGTTAAATAAAACCTGTGATTCAAATGGAAGAAGGTGCCAGAGCAGCAGAGCAGCCCTGCCCGTGCCGTCCATTTGCATTCCCCATTTCCTGTTTCTGAAATATTCCCATTTTCCCTCTCGAGCCAGCAGCAGAGCTGCCCCACTCAAAATTTTACTTGAAGTCCCCTAAAAATTCTACTTAAAAAGTAATTTCCAGGCAAATTAAAACAAACAAAAAGCCCAAACCAAGGGCAGCCTGCTTATGGTACTGGACCTGACAGAAGAGGCAGTTCAAGGGGAGCAGCAAAAGAGTAATTCTTGTAAACACGAGCTACCGAGGTCCTCGGCAAGCTGGAGGAAGGCAAGTGAGGGGTCTGATTTTGGGCGGGCAGGCTGCAGAAGCCCACGGGAGAGCACAGAGGGAATCCTGACAGAGGCAGTGGGCTGGATTTGGGTGCTTACCGCACCCCTGTACCAGCAGGCTGTGTCGAGGAGGTCAGGGGATGCCTCTGTCACTGCGTGGATGTAACTGCACCCGACACTTGCCACACACCAAATTCAGGGGATCAAACTGTGGGTGCAAATGCTCCTCTCTTTCACCCATTCCCCTCATCCCAGCTACCCCCTACCAGCACTCCAAGTTCTCCCTGAAGCCCCAAGGAAACAGACTACCAGGTTGTGCTGCATCCAAGCAGGGAAGCGCTCCAGCAGCCCGTGTGCTCGGCTGCTGGGGACGCCCGCTGTGGCCGGGCAGGATGCGGCCAGCCCACGGTGGGCACCTCTCGCTCAGATCTCTATGTCAGACGCACTGCCTCCCCCCGCCGTCTCTGGAGCACGGGTGGGAAGGGGCTGCCTTGCTCCCAAGCCCCCCGGTTTCTCCCCCGCTGCCTCCCCTTCGCAGCAGCTGCTCACCTCACCCCTATACAAAACCCAGGGCTCACCGCTTCTCCTCCTCACGCCTTTCTCTCTGGGTTTATTGTCATCAGCCATAGCAGGCAGGGGAGGGATGGAGGGAGGGGAGGAGGCGTTCGGCTCGGTGCCTCCTCTCATAACCTGTGCCTGACCAATCTGCCTCCCGAGGGGCTGCGGGGAGCTCCCCCTGCCCCGGCATCTCCTCAGCCCTCCTCGAGCCCCTCGGTTCCCGGCACCCGGAGAGGGATGGCGGCAAGCAGGGGAGGAGGGAGAGAGAAGGACTGACAGCAACAGCCCTTTCTCCAGGATGGGCTGAGAGAAATGAAAACCTCACGAGCTCCTTCCTCTGGGTGTTTCGGAGCACATCCTGCGTGCCTGGCGGGGTGACTCCTCTGCACTGTGTGCGCTCCTGTGCGTGTGCTGCTGCCATCGCAGATGTACCCCCAGCTGTCACTTCACTGCGTGCAGTCGCTCCCTCTCCCGCCTCTCTCTCTCTTTCCCTCTCCCCCTATTTATTATTTACGGAGGATTACGGTCCCTTTCCCACGCTGCCATCTCGCTGTGCGGCTCCTCTGCCCTCCGCGCAGGGCAAGTGCCTGGCTAGGAGGGGCTTCTGCCAACTAGGGTCCACCGAGAGCCCAGCTGGCAACGGAGGGACTTTCTGCTGGATTTGCTTTGGGATTGTACCAGGTTTGCTGGAAGAGCTGCTGTTCTCACAGGAGGGTCCATCCCAGCCAGAGAGAGGTAAGTAAAGACGTCTCTCTTTTGTATTCCCCCCCACCTATGCGAGATCAGTGGGGCTACCCCCCAGGAACCGGCTTCCCTGGGGAGGAAAGTGGTGGTCGCGGGCAGCACCGTCTGCCAGACGGCACGGTGGAGAAGTCCCGGTTGTGCGAGGCTGACGGGCAGCGATCTTCCCGATAAGGCAGAACGACAACCCTGCCGCAGAGGCTGCTGGTACTGGTTCCAGTCCAGTTTCAGTGCGGGGAGCTGGGAGCAACTTCTCCCAGCTGTCAATGGCATCAGCGTCTTTCGCTGCAGCACGGGCAGCTCAGGTGCAGCTCTGAGGTGAGCACTTGGTGCCGTGGTCACCGGGTACTAGGCAGCTCCTGGTGAGCCCTGGCTTTTGTCCCCTCCTCAGAGCTGCAGAGAAGGGTCAGCACACGAGGTGCCACGCACCTGACCTGTGGTGGCTTTGCTGGGTATCATTTTGGTCTCAGCTGTTTTAGTAAGAACAATCTAAAATGGAGAACTGAGGACTGAAACTGGACAGGTGCAGCATTCAGTAAACGGGCTTTAGGATGAAGGGTGTGTACATGTGTGAGAGTGTATGTGTGTATGTACAATTTCACGCACAAAGCTCACAGACCACAGGACATGAAGTGAAGGATGCCATATCACAAGTAGAGCCAAAAATAAGTCCCAAATTGCTTCCAGCATCCCCGCAGGCTGAGCCTGTGATTTCTGAACTTTTGGGCGGAAGGCACAGCACTGAGGGCGGGGGTGAAACACAGCACAGAGAAACTTCACAGCCTTTTCCAGCCCTGCCTGGGAGGAAAGGGGGAGAATAAGGTCCCGAATGAGCTGATGTGAAGCCGCCTATGGATAGGGGTATATATGTGAGCGTTAGCGTGTGTGTGTGTGTGCATATATACACATGCACAGACACGTGCACATATACATCCCACTCAGGGCATCCTGCCTCCCTTCTCCTGCTGCCTGCCTAGTTTATTACTGCCACTGCATCTCATGCTAATTAAGAGAGACGTGTAAAATCAGAGCTGTCCCGGTTTGGGGAGAGAGGATGTTTGGAGCTGTTGCTCCAACCAAGTCATGACCGAGCCGGGCCCCAGGCCCACCATGTGGACCTTCACGTAGCTTGAATATGCCATGTACAGCACATCCCCGATGGCAATGGTAGTGAGCAGGGTACACCACTGCTCTGCTGCCAGTGCCTGATCTGCCACCCAAGGATGGAGGGAGAAATGAAGACCTCATTTGGGGAAGGATTGGAGCAGCTGCTATTGCAGGGTTTAAAGAAGAAAACCCCTAAAAGACAGGGGGACCCTTAAAGGCACACAGGGACTTGTCACAAAGCAGGGGACATTTCTAGCAGTGGAGCGGGGGGTGCCTTACAAGAATTGCAGAACATTTTTCTTCTGAGCTTTGTCGCTCAGGTCTGTTGGGGGGCGGGGGGATGGATCTTCCTCTAACTGCTGTGGGCAAACAACATTTGCAAGGGAATTATTCCACATGAGAGAAAGGCTTGCGGGAATTGTCTCCCTGTCAGACATCAGTGCAGTCTCTGTTAGTGTATCTTGCCTACTTGGAGGAATTATGGTAAACCCTGAGCAAAGGGGCTCTTTGCAAAGAGAAAGGGGGGAAGCCCTCTTATGTAATTTTTATACCAGATCATAGCTTTACCCTTGCCTCCAGCAAAGTGAATGCCACACGCTAGCAAGGTGCGCTCCCAGCTCAGATATCTTCATGAGCTGCTCCAGCTTTCTGCCCTTCCTCTGGCTTTTCTAAGCCTGATGCAGAAAGGATTTTCTAGGCTCTTCAGCACCACAGAAGCCTGATGAAGGCAGACCCGCGTCTCGGTGCGACAGGGAGGGCCAGCAGCAGCACAGGGCCGTCTGTGAGGATACCTGGACAGGAGCATCCAGGAGCGGCAGAGGCTGGAGCTGCGTGTGGGACAGGACAGGGACAGGCTCAAGCCTGTGGGAGATCATTTCTGGGCAGTTCTTCGGTGACTCTTCAGCACTTTCCTGTTGCTGATTCAAAAGAGAGACCAAGCAGTTTCCTTCACTTGCCATGTTTGGTTACAAGCAGCTGCTTAGACCGCTTGACATCTGTCCCAGCCCTGGGTGGCTCAAGCTGTAATTCGAATGACCATACTGGGATGCTCCTGCCAGCTGGGTAATGCTCCAGAGTGCTACACCATGACACACACTCCAGTTCTCAGTGGGAAGGAGCTGGAGTTGGAGTCCTAGGCTGTTTCTGTCCCTACTGCATGGAAATACCTTGTAACACATACTTTATTCCTGCTGTGGCTTTACCAAAATGCTGGCTCACAAAAATGCTTTGTGTGGCTGAGGACATCCTAATAGCAAGAAGAAATTTTTTTTCTATAAAGCAGTTCAATTCCAGACTGGAGAGATGGAAGGAAAAGTTGCTTCACCTGCAAGGGGTGGAATTATGTGAAATACGGTTTTATTCACATTGCAAAAACAAGCAGTTCAAAGTTAGGAAATGTCGGGATTCGGGGCAGCGTGCCATCTGCACCGGGTCGCAGTCCTGACTGGTAGGATCACACGCTGTATTTTCACAGGCTGCCTCATTCAGGGCACCAGCTACACGGTGCTCAGGGAGTGAAGCAGGGGGCTGTTGGGTTTTTTTGGTACTGCAAAGTGCGTGCCTGTTTTATTTGTTTACTGCCTGCCATCCAAGCCCTGCAGGCAATACATCGTTATTCATTGTCTTGTGGTGTTCTGAAGATGTTTGCTGCTACAGTTGCCTCGTAGCTTATGATAGAGAATTTATGCTCCTGATGAGCCAAGAGAGAATGGTTATTTTCCTTGCTTTTGAAGGGAAAAGAGACTTCCCCTTTAGCCACACGGGGAAGGAGCAGCAGGTGCAGGACCAGAGCTTGGGGCCTCTTGGCTCTCAGTGCCACTGAGTCCTCGAGACTGTACCAGTTTACTGGCTAAGCTGCCAGCATTTTTGAAAACAGCTGTGAGTGCTCAGCAGTTCTGCAAAATGGCCCCTAGGGTCTCATGTTGGGCACCCGCAAAATTAGGATTGTACAGACTGTGGCCACCTGCCAAAACTGCGGTTTAATATTTAATGCTGGCCGTATAAAAATAGCCTTATTTATTAGAACATCTTCATTGTTAGCTTGAGTATCGTGTGTCCTTTGCACTGAGTATGGGACAGGGTCCTGTGAAAAAAGAAATAGTACTTGCTTGTATAAGCAAAGGCTGTGTTGTAATGCATACATGCAAGTGGCTGAATGAAGGTTATGCAGGCATTAACTCACATTTAAGTGCTTGGCTTTGCAAGCCAAATGGCATATTTTATCATCTGGCAATTTTTTTTAAAAAATGAAAATGACCCTTTCTGATTCTTTTTTTATGAATGGGAAAACAAAAGAGTTTCCATTATTTATACACTGCAACTCCTCACACCTGTCACAGGAAGGACTGAGACCTAAATGTACAGCAGGCCCATACAAGTCTGAACTTCACCACTGACTGCAAGCAAAGGCTGTTACTGTGAAGACAGGCCCTCCTACCATGCTCCTCCTCACTCCGAGGAGGCTGGGAAGCTGGGAAGCTTCCCTCCCCATGGACCATGCACTCACATGAGGAATAAAAAAAGTAGGACCGCATCCTGAATCTGGAAAGGAGCTGTTAGAGGCAACTTGCCTTAGCAGTCATCATTTGGGCTCTCTTTCCACTTCTGGTGAGGCTCTCTGCTGCCCACGCTCACCAAAGCAGGGCGTGCTGCTGCTGCAGCTTTGCTGTGAGGTACCTGTGTGGGGGCAGAGGGGCTGAAGGTGGGTCCTGCTCTCCACACCACTTGCATGTAGTGATTTTGATGAGATGTGAACGTTGCCACGCCCGTATCTCTTCTGTGGCTGCAAACCCTCCAGAAAACTAAAGTCACATCAAATTTGAAGACCTTTCCCAGCCTCAGCAAGCTCTGCAGCATAGGGCTGTGATGCGTGTGCTAGCCCAGATGCATCCAAGGATCCTGTCTGGAGCTCTGGGTTGTGAGAGCTGTCACCACATCTTGCTGAGCTATGGGCAATGTTCCCAGCTTGTAAAGAGTGTAAGAGTTTCCCAGAGATCCTCAGGCACCCCCGGAGCTGCAGGCAGCAGCCTGGACCCCATGCAGTTTGTGTGGACTTTGTGGGGATGCCCATCTTGGATGCTCTGAGAAGGTGATGGGGGCGATGGGGAAGGGGAAGAAGAGATCCAGGCTCTCTCTAACAGGCAGCACCGCTGACCTCGTGCCACAGTGGCAACCAAGTGAAACAGATCTATGCAACTCACTAAGGCAGAAAAAGGTCTCCTTCAGAGTTCAGTATGAATGCATCGCGTACGAACAATGACAGTCAGCCTTTCCTTGGGAAGTTTGCCAGGAGCTGTGTGCGTGCCGGGTCACCGATCCCCTTACGATAAGAGCAGAGAGGATTTTTACCACTGGCATCTTGTGCTCTGCCTCACCACTGTGCATGCATGGATGATCCCTGCCCCTGTGAACATGCCTGGGGCACAGGCTTGTGAAGTTAGATGGTAGTGAAGTTCTTCCCTCGTCCCACCGTGTTTTCTACTTCCTCTCCCTCCTCCTGCCGAAGTGGCAAGCCACTACCCTTGCAGCCGGTGGTCTGAGTCCGAGAGGCCGGCAGCCGCAGACGGGAAGCCAGGGTGCTGGGTGAGGAAGAGGGGGAGGGACTCTCTCACTCAGCAGCTTAGGTGGCAGCAGTTCTCCATCACGTTCACTTCTCCACCAGAAGCAAAAGTAACAAGAGTCAAGCAGTAGGAAGGCTAGTGATCTTGGGGTCCTGGTGTATTTCAGAATACAGACTACAAAAAAAGGCAAAACCAGTCCCTGGGCTAACGCAGACATGAATGGTGGCAAATAAGCAGGTGTGGGGCACTTTGCGTGCACGGGATCACCCAGGCTTGCAGAAGCTCACCTGATTCTAGGAATGAGGAAGCACAAGGAGAAAGGCTTATGGCTGAAGTGCCTTAGCCCCCATAAGATATAACAGGGGTTTCTTGGTATTGATCTGGAAGCCCCTTGATTTGGCAGTCTGGCCGAACTGTTTGACAGACGTCTGGCCTAGAACTCCAGGAACAGAACTGTGAACTGAGAGCTTATATTGATAAAAAAAACTTATATTTTCTGATCTTGCTGCTAAATTGATGCACCTCCATCTACTACTCTGAGCATGTAAATGTATCTCTCATCTCAGGCAGGCTGGCACCTTCCCTGTTATGGATCTGCTGCATCCTTTGCCCCTAATGAGAGACCCAGGGAAGGTACTGGGTGATCTCAAGATTTCTGAGCCCTCAGAGAATCCTTCACAAATGTGGGTCCTTATGTACCCTTCTTCTCGAACACCACCCCAATAAATACAAGAGATTACTTCGGGATCCGGAGCACCATTCAACTAAGAAGTGTGGAAAATACCTGCGTGTGGGGTAGGGAGGGGGATGAGGACCACAGAACCAGGATTCTCCCACCAAGCTGCTTTCTCTGCCTGGAGCCTCTCCTGGGGTGTGTCACCCACCCACACCTCCGGGGTAGGCTTGGCAGGAAGGGGGGAGCGGCATTTTAAATGCCAGCGAGCTGGAGGATGCTCGCGGGGTGCAAAGGAGGAGCTGGGAGCAGAAGGGTGCCTCCCTCAGACCTGCCAGGTTGGGAGCGGCCACAGTCCTTCTGTCAAGGCGCTGAGTGCGAGGATTAAGGGCCTGAGCTACTACTGACCATGGGATTAACCCCTGCAGGAAATTAAAGTTGTAGAGAAGGCTCTTCACTCCACAGCTGAGAGAGAGATAAAAACTGGGATCTGGATTAGAATTGGCAGGGCTGGTGACAAGCCACCACCCACAGCCAACTGTTCCCGGCTGGATCAGAAAATGTTATCTCAGTCTTCATGTAGAACCCCCCTCCACATCTCACTCGGTTACCAATTTTTGCCAACAGTGTGAGAAGAACAAAAACATCACTCCATGGCAAGAAAACGAGGAGGAAACTGGGTAGCCAGCTCACGTGTCCCTCCTCCGAGCCCCTCTCCCCCTCCCTCACCCGCTTCCCTTCTCAGCTGCCTCCGTTTCGCATGGAGGAAACCTGCACGTGGTCTGTCGCGTTCAATAATACTCGGAGAAGATGCTGGCACACACATGGCTGGATTTCTTCCTGTCAACTGCCCCCTCAGCTCTCCTCCTGCTGCTGCTCTGGGCCTCCTCCATATGCCGCACTCTCGCTGTGCTGGGACTTTCCTGTCACTCCGGTGTTGGATATCCCGGTCTCCCCACCTGCTTCCACAGCCTCCCAAGGAATCCCAGTTCTCCACAGCAATCTGGGTCTTTCCCATCAGTGCTACCCGCCCTGGCTCCCCTTCGGATGCTCTGTGCTTTCTCTGAGGGTTCAAGGAGGCCTGATGCCCTTGGTATTTCCAGCCCCTCCAACATCTCCTGGTCTCGTTATTGTGCATTGGTCAGGGAGGCTCGGGGTGCAAATAATGTGTTCTGGTTAAGGTACAGGATGAGGAACCAAGGAAACTAGCTTCTCTCCTGATTTTGCCCCCGGCCCATCAGGATACCTTGGGAAAGCCTGCCCAAAACTCCTTTATTCTGTGTAACTGATAAGCCCTACAAATCATCTCTGCAGGACAGGAGAGCATTTACAAGCCCAAGTGATCCAGTACAAGCGCTGCACTTGGCAGCTTTGAATATCTTGAATGGGGAGCTGATGTGGGCTCATGATGAGATAGCAAGAGCTGGGCAGCTGAAATTTCAGCCAGCCAAACTCAGCAGCCATTTTTACCTCTCTCATAGTTTACCTCTCCATAAAATGGGGATAAAGTTGATCTTTCTCGGAGGGACTTGGGGAGGAAACATTTTTCAACACCAACCACATTTGCATTTCAGAGGTGCCTACGCATTGTCCTTTCAAAGATCAGAAGCTTTTTGACCTCTTCACATCCCAAAGAACAGGGTGAGGTTTTTTTTCACACCAAGTCAGGAATGTGGCAGAATTCTTTACAATACTGAGTGGGTTTTGCACGCTTTCTACTTACTTTACTGCTTTCTGTGTGAGGTGTTTTGCTTAGCTGTGATCGATCACTGCAAGTCAGATGGCACCATTTCTTCTGCAGCTGGGTTTCTAGTGTGAATTTAAAATGTGCTTTCCATTGATTGTGACAGCATAACACTAATGAATCCTGAACACATGTGTTAATAAATCAGCAAGTGCTGGCAATGAAGCCCCCAGCTATTTAGCTTAGAAGCTCACTGGGGCAGCGACACACGCCGTATGTTTCTACAGCGCTGCTGAGCTTGGCTGCCACCTCTGGGTGCTTTTGCAGTCCAAATAGAAAACAAATGAAGAGCTGCCGCTGAGACAAGGTGACCTCTTGTCGTCAATAATTTGCTCGACTGACCTAGGTCTGTTGGGAGACCAAGAATGGGCATCATCTCCATGCCATCTAAACCCACTTGTGGTACTGTCAGGAGCAGGATTCCCCACTAGGACTCATCAGCCCGGTTACTTCATGAACTTCCAGGTGCTGTAATCGGCCCCCATGGCTGTCGTGTCTCCCTGCCCTCTGTGTACCAGCTCTCCTCCCCCAAGGGCTGATGAAGGAACAAACACAGAACAACGTGCTTTAATCACGGGACTCTGAGGCACTACTGTCCCCCTACATTATGGGTGACAGTAACAAACAGGAATCCGAAAAGCAACAAGGAAAGGGGAGGGAAAAAAGATAATCTCCTTAAAGTGTCCTCCATGCCCTCCCTCACCCTGCTGCTTTTCTGATAAAGGCTAAAGCAATTCAGCATTGGAAAGGGGAAAGGGACTTTGCCATCACTTGTCAAGGAGATTGTGGGGGAGGGATGGACGTCTACGTGTACTTCCTGAGAATTTATCGCTGGCATCTGTTGCAGCCTCTGCTACCCACCCTTTTGTAATATAGGTCACCCACATGCCCTGCCAATGGTCGTAAGCCAGGCTGTTAACGGAGTCTGATCCCTGAGCCATGATCCAAGGGTTAGCGCAAAGGACTAGGAGAGAGAATCAGAGACAGAGGCCGCTGGGCTCTGTTTCTGACTGCAACTCATCCTAGTGACACAGTCACCTGTCTCTCTAGCCTCAGTGTCCCCATCTGGAAAATGGGATACCTTTATCCACCTAGCTAGAGCAGAGGCACTACTGGCTACAACCTCAGCCTTACTTCTGGGGGTCATTAAATACAAAATAACGACAACAACACCTACAACCATGGTAAAAGCCATTCCTAGAGCAGATGGAAAGCTTTGGATAGAAGGTGTCACAGAATTGGGAAGTGTTACTAAAACAGTATGTGGATGCAGTAAACTGAAACCCTCCTCACCCTCACAGTATGCTCTTTGGGACCCAACTTACGAAAGCTAAGGCTTTAGAGTGATACTGCAAACATTACTGGTGTCTGGGCAGGGAGAAAGGAAGCACAAGACAGTGATAGTGCCTGCTGTAACTTTTATGTCCTGGCAAATGCTGCAGAGTCATTACAGTCTCCTCAGCATCCCCCCCAGCAGTAAAGTTCCCTGTTCTAGCTAATTAGGGGAATCCTCATTAGAGAGTCCTCTAGAGTCTGACAGGAGGCCAAATGTCCAAGTGGCACTTCAACTCAGTGTATTTTTGGCCACTGGAGCCCATGGGCCAGAAATGGATGATTTCATTCTGTTGCTTTGAGCTGAAACTAAAAAAGTTGTCTTACTGTCCTATATCAAACGGCAAGAAGAAAAGGCCATCACCAGCCCCACAGGCTACTTTGTTCATTTCTCCAATATTTGGAAAAGAAATTCAACTCCAAGCATGTGGAAGAAAGCTTTGGACACCGTGTCCCATGGATCACAGGGCATTCGGCTGACGTGTTTCTGCAGGGAGAAGGAACCATCTAGTAAGCCTGGAAGGAAGACTAACGCCTGGATTGTGGAGCCCTTGGGTGACTTCAGAGCATTCAGAGCTCCAGCAATGCTGATCAGCCTTGAGCCCCCAAACCCAGGCAATGCCATGCTATTTCAGAACAGATGGCGCAGTGCCTCTCCTCTTAGGCTGAGGGTGTATGGGGGGCACTCCTAGGTCTGGCAGAGTCCTCACTGCTGGAAAAGTCCCTGGCTGTCAGGCTGAAAGCAGCCAGACAGATGTGGTGGTGCTCTGGAGAGCCCTGAGGTGTGGGCAGGTGCCGGTTGCTCCAGGCCTACGGGGTTCCCAGTGCTGCGTTGGCAGGAGCGCAGCTGGCCTGGTGCTCTGCAGAGCAGAAGGCATCTCTTGGGCCACAGTGAAACAGCTAATTAAGTCAGAATTCAAGACAAATCAGAGAAAACCTTTATAAAAGAGACTCTCAAAAATCCTCTCTGCCTACTTGCTCTCTCCTGGATGCAAAATATTAATCACTAAGGGTCTAATGTGCTATGGGCAATAGATGCGTGGGAGAAACTGGGTTTTTCTGGATCCTTGGAATTAAGATTTCTCCATAAACATACTACTTCAAGGTATAAATGCAGAAGCTCATTGGCCCTTTCACTTCAGCAGTCAGCAACCTCTACCTATTCCACATCTACAGCTCTGCCACCTGAGCATATGTTATGCTTGGAGAAGCAGGCAGTTTTGTGCAAGGCATGGATAAATACGGGTCACAGAAGAGTCCCTGGTACATGTGCAAGCCCAACTCTGTGGACACATTTGTAAATGTATGCCAGATTGGCGACTATATCTGCATACATACATGAAGATAGCTGCTTTTAAGTCTTCGAAACGTGTATGAGTGCACAAAGGGTGGCTGCTATCTATGGGGCGGGGAGTGCTGTGTTTATGTGACATGCTTTTAATAATCTTGGGTTCATCAAGGCACCTCCATCTTTGCGTGTGTTGCAGCGCAGGAGACAGCATTAAAGCCTGAACAGGTGTTAATCACTATGCACTGTAATAAATTCTAAACATAGGGAAAGGGCTTATTTATACACGGCTGCTCCTCCCACCCTGCACTCTGTGCTTGAGCCTTGGTGCTGCCTGAGAGGAAGAGGCACCCGTGAGGTACCAGAAACCAGTGCAAGAGCTGGACTTGCCCCGCCAGAACAGAAGGAGCTAGGGGTAGAAACCCCGACCCTGTCATCGTCCTTGCGCCCAGGTGCGCCGGTCCTGCTCCGGCCCCTCACTGTCACCTGGGGATGCTGTGGCTGAACCGCACAGAGCAGCAAGTGTGGTGGGGAGTACACCAGCCCATGGCCTGAGCAGGGGCCTGGGCTGAGGGGAGACCGCAGAGGGAAGCCGTGTCACGAAGCACCCCAGGAAGCTGTTTTTCTTTTTTTTTTTTTTTTAAAGCTTAGCCCCCCTGGTTGGAGCCGAGCCAGCTGATACAGATGGGGTGTTACAAAACAGAGCCAAAAGGCAAAAGCGCAAGGAACAGAGCTATCTATAACCCTGACAAAGTTAGATGGAATGAAGGTGGGGAAGAGGGGAAGACAGAGCGTGGCAGGCAGTCCCTGATGCTGAGAGCAAGGACGCGATCGTTCGGCAACGGGATTTGGAGCTGATTGACTCCCGCTATCCAGCAAGCAGATAAGGCTCTGTGGCTGTCAGCTTAACTCTGCCGTTTATTCCTGTGCTGTAGGGAGTTAAATAGAGCACACGGAAAGCCTGCTGCTGGGGAGTGAAAATCAAGGAGGGAGAGGGAAGGAAGAGACTGTAATTGGGCAGTGCCTGGGGAATCGGGTGGAAGTAGCTGTGGGCAGAGCCCCTCCAGGTAAGTGCTTGCTGCTTTTCATCCTCCTTGTCGATGCCGACAGCCGGGGACAGGAGACTTCAGGGGTGACATTTAGGATGGAGACACTGATATGGGGGAGGCTGAAAGTCTCCTTCTCAGCCAGGGCGAGAGCAAGCACCGAATGGGGACAGCTATTTGTTGCAGCTTCTCCTTCAGCGGGGACGGCAGGGAAGGGGCTCCAGCTCGGTTTGGGGAGTGGGGGGGCTGCAGCGGGTGAAGGTTGGATTGGTTTTGGTTCCGTGAGAGTTATTCATCTATTTGGTGCATTAGCATTTGGGTAAATGATCTAAACAGCCTTGCAAAGTGTACTAGTCTAGGCACTGAACCTGCTCGTCTTTCTCACCGAGATGCTAATTTAAATATTTCCTGGTGGTTTACACTCCTGTATAAAATCAGTCAGTCATGGGAGCCTGGGGGAGGGGGAGCAGCTGGCACGTGTGTGGGGAGAGTGTCCCGGTGGGAGTGCAGCACCCAGATAAAATAAGGGCTGTGGATGTTGTCAGAACCCCTCAGAGAGGAGGGAGGATGGTTTATTTTTGTACCCTGGTTGAAATGTGTCCATCTAACTGCTGCTGTGACTGTGGGCGGCACGTCAGAGAGCAAGCAGGGGGACAGGAGGGTCCGTGGTGTTTCCTCTTTTCCTGCTTGCCTGTATCCAAAAGGGAAGCGGGAAGGAAGGAGAAACCTGTTGTCAGTCACTTATTGTCAGGGGAGAGTTTATGGTCTTTGGGTTTCTAATTAGACTGAGCATTTTTCCTTCTTCTAATTAAGATGTAATTCCTCTCTTTTCAACACTCCCACTCAGTCTCCCCCGCCCCAGGTCCTCCCTTCTCCTCCGAGGCTTGCTTGCTCTTCAGCTCCTGCAGTTGCTGCAGTGTGAAATCCCCAAGCTGAAGCTGTGCTCTGCTCAGCCCCGCTCTAGGCACCACATCCATTTTACCTTAAAACAGAAAGGAAGCACTGGTGGGGAATATGGGGAGGGGGGGAGAAGCGGCTTGGCAGCCACTGGTACCCAGACCTCAGTGAGCCTGAGCCGTGCGTCAGGGAAAGGATGCACAGGTGGTACCAGCCTGTGCAGCGGCGAGAGAGGATGAACTGGAGTCTGCTGCCCTGGCAGGGTCACCTCGGCAATTCATTAGGTTAACCCTGAGCATGAAGCTAATGTAACTACCGCAGCGGGCTATTCAAGCACAGGCTTGTCTCTTTGGCACTTAGGTGAATCAGCCCTTATTTCTGCACTGCGAGGTTCAAAGTGAATTAATGTTGCACCTTCGTCATGCTGCACCTTCTGAAACATCCTCCATCTTTCCTCAAAAACAGAGCTGGTGCCTCAAAGGCAAAACTCTAGTTGGGGAGGGGAAAGGACAACACTGAGCCCAGCCCCGTGTCCTGCGCCCAGGGAACCGAATCCCACCCACTCTGCTCTGCTCTCCCCCTCCAGGACCTGGCAGGCAGGCTACAAGGTCATTCCTCCTCCTTCTGGGGCCGTGTGCCAGGCTGGCTGGTGGATGTGAAGACACGCTGGAGAAGACAACAATGCTGCCTACAACTGCTGGCCACCGGTGGAGGAGCAGGTTCCTCATGAGGTGGCAAGAGGCTTGTCGTAAGTAATGCCTACTCAGGTACTAAGTACGATGATCCTGTTTGTCAAGGGAGTGGAAAGAAAATAGGTCACATCAGGGTTAAGAATAGGGGAGAGGGACAGCTAAGAATGGAGATGTTTGAACTAATTCCCGATTCCTTTAGAGGCCAGGCTAGTTGGGAGGGAGAGCGAGACTCTAAAGCTGAAGATGGGCTTAAAGTGGGACAGCAAGTGATGATTGCTTCTGAATTCCAGTGGGCCTGGCAGGTGAGAAACAGCGAGACAGATACCACCACACAAAGATCCACTCTGAACATTTCTCAGATCGGCATCCTGTAAGATGCAGACTCCTCTCTGTGGTAAGGGTTTATACATAGGCTGCTGAGCTCCCAGCTTTCCATGGCAGATGAAGTCATAACAGATTTTAGAAGGGAATGCAGGATGCTAATGCAGAATTCTCCTACTGGGCACTGCCACATGTAGTGAAAATCAAGGAGTAAATAAAGAAGATCGCTTTTAAATTAAATCGTGAAAGTTCAGCCTGTGCATCTTCCCAGTGGACCGAGGCATCTGCTACAGATCCCTGAGTGCGGAGCAGAGACTGCTAGGGCAATGTGGGGCTTCAGGGAATGTACCCGCACTTCAGAGAAGCATCTGGGGACCGCAGCAGAGGAAAGGGAACACTTGGAGAGTGTCCATCACTACGGCATGCCCAGGCAGCATGTGGGTCTGTGGTTTCCCTTGCTCCTGTCCTCCTGGCCAAATGTGGGGCTACCACTGTAAGAAGCTGGGGGAATTATGTCCTTCTCCAGAAAACAGGCATCTTTGTAATCCATCCTTGCAGACTAGACTGCTGTATAAATGATTTACAATGAACTACTGAGTCTTGACTTAATCTGATATTCCTGGATCAGCTTTCTGCCACCTACTAGAGTCACCCAACACCCCACAAAGTAACTTCATCTCCCCCTAACACAAAAACACACACTACTCATCCTTCTGTAGGGCTGGAAGACAGCTTCAAGTTCTTTCTATTGATTCCCTGCCTCTATTCCCTGTAAAGCTGCATCCTAACCAGTGTGACGAATTCCTTGGTCTCGGCTCACATCCTAGTGATGCACCTCTTGCAGGAACTGAAAATGAAATCAGACCTTCTCCCCTCTATGATTTTAGCAAAATATTTCCAAGAGCACAAAGCAATATATCGGTAACAAGAAGACATTTTTGGCACATCCTACACGGCTGCAGAAACTTGGCATAAATCCAGCTCCTGAACATAACCACAGCCAGCTGCCTGAGACTTTGTTCCTACCAGCCACTGCCAGCGTTCATACTGGTGGAACCCCACAGCTGCCCAGTCGGGGCCAGTGGCGGGTAGGTATTTTGAGAGATAAGCCCTGAACAGAATGCCACCTGTATAGCATTACACACGGTCTGCTCTTGCCTTTCGTGGTGTACAAAGCAGCTAAGTGTTATCTCATCATCACAGCTGTCAATCTATTATTAATACTGTACTTTTGTTAAGCATCCAGGAAAAGACGGGGTCACTTGGGTGACTCACGGCTCTCTCCCTTCCCCACTCTAGGTCCCATTTTTTTAATTCTCTCCCTACAACAAGAGCGCGAGGTATTCTGAATGGAATTAAATATCAGCCAGACAGACGGTACCTGCACTGCACCAGTCCACAGGCTATGATCTGCTTTCATGGCAATCTCTGCTGTTGACCCCAACCTTTGCATGACAGGAAAGCACAGACATACTCAGGGTAAAGATCTCTCCTGTATTTCACCATGAGGATCCATAATTATCATTAAAAGAGCACACAGATTGGCATGGCCTAACCTGAGATCTCAACTGTATGACAGAAAAAAATTCTTGAAGGAATTGTGAAAGACGGATGAAATAAAAAAGAGTAGAGACACTCTTTCTGAACACTTGTCCCTCGGTCCTTAATAAAGTCATATAGCTTAGGATCCAAGCTGTGGAGTCTCCTTAGACTACCAGTCCAAAAATCTGCCAATTCTCACAAGGATCGCTGGGAACACAAAAAGACCTGACACAGGATGACAGGATTTGCGTACGAAGGCAGCATCACTGACAGAAACCAAGTCGATACGAGAAAATGGGCTACGAGGCAGACTAAACTCTAGAGTGCTGCAAGGGAAGAGAGGAAGAGCATGGCTGACTGCAGAGCTGGTCCAGGCAGAGCTTCTCCATAGCATGGGTCTCTACTGGCTCCCTTTCCTATGACACAATTTCACAATTCCCTTGGGGTTAAGAAACAAAACACCTGCTTGCTGGTTCTTTGGAAAAAACAGGTCAGAAGAATCCGGTTTCCAGTCCAGGAAAGAACGGCAACACCATAAAGCCAACAACTTTAGCTACCATTCACCCCTAAAAAGACTCTATCAACTCCAAGGGACTGCCTTCTCTGCAGAAAAGTGAGAAATGGAGAGGACAGGGCATGACGTAGAGGCAAACCTGCTTCAGTTATAGTCAAATGCTCAAACTTTTCACCTTACCAAACAGCAAGGGAGCTGAATTTGCTTCCCACATTGCAGAAATTATTCTAAATTCCACAAAAGGAATTAAGATGAAGGATGCAAATGTTTTACATAGTCTGCTTAAACATAACTCCTACTCCTTTAATGACAGGAGGCACAAAGCTTGCTTTCCTGTTGCTGATGCTTCTTTGTCACAGAAATGAGAGTTTTAAAAGCCACTGGCTCTCAGGGAGGGTTGGCAACTATTGCCCTGACACCACTCACAGGATCTGGACCCATGCCTGGAATGGTGATCCACGACGGCTCTTAAAATGCTCGTTTGTGGATTGTCCAACCTTATCTTTGAGACACTGCAGGAGAAAGGGAGGTAAATGCTAACCCTTTTCCTAACAACCCCTTCTTCAACTACCAACCTGCAATTTTTCTCCTCATCTCCATTGCTATGGACAGTTTTGGTCAGAGGAGATGCTTGTGGGGCTATTGCTGTGGGATTCAGAAACTATTTTGGGAGCAATGGCAAGTACCAGGTGTCCAGTGGTTTAGGGTCTCCTTGCTGCTTTTTAATAGCTTTCTTGGTCATCCTTTTGTAATGTAATCTAACTAATAAAAAAGTGTCTTGCCACAAGGCCTACACAACACACTGTGGATATGGAAAGCAAATGATACCCTGATTCAGAGGCTAACTTAGACCTGAGTCTCATCTATCACAAAGATTAGGATTCAAACTGCAGGAGCACAAATGAGATGTAGGTTGTTTTGTTTTCATTTTTCTTAAAAGCTTTTCATTAACATGCCTATTTCTGAAAAAATAGAGCTTCTTAAATATACACCAGTCCCTTCTCTCTCAACCCTGACTGTTTAGAAAGAGCTGTCCTTTCTCAGAGGTGACACGTTGCACCGCGCTCTGCTCCATTCTCCTCTGACATGTTCCAGTGCTCTAGTATCTGGCAGCGAAGTCCTCTGGGATGCACTGTTCTTACTTCCTTGTGAAACTGGAAGGATATTTACTTGCTTGATCATGAAAAAAAAAGGCTAAGAGGAAAGCCATGCTGCCAGGGAGCAGGCCAGCAGTACAGGGATGTATCTGTGGGGAAGCTCATTACACTGCAGGGCACTGCAGCGAAGAGTCCTGCTGTGAGGGTCATATTGTAGCCATAGCTGTGCTCAGGGCGGCGATGGGTGAGGATGGGAAAGCACTGCTCTAATACATGCACTCTCTCTTCCCTGTGTTTCACCTACCAGTGCTTGGCTGTTGGCTGTCGCTATGTGCTGCCGAGTCCTTCTTTGCTTGCCCTTCCTCCTGCAAGTGTAACAGTGGCAACCTGGAAGTGGACTGTAGTGGCTTGGGCCTCTCTTCCATCCCCTCGGACATCCCCACAAACACCAGGACCTTCCTCTTTCTCAACAACAAACTCAGCATCCTGCCGGGAGCAGTGTTTTCCAACCTCTCTGCCCTACAGAGGCTGGATCTATCCAACAACTTCTTGGACCAGCTCCCTCAGAACATCTTCAGTGACCTGGGGAACCTCACAGAGCTCCAGCTGAGGAACAACAGCATCCGGGCCTTGGACAAGGACCTGCTACAACACACGGCCCTGCTGCGCCAGCTGGATCTCTCCATCAATGGCTTGGCCCAGATACCCTCAGGCATCTTTGACGATCTGCCTGCTCTCCGCTCCCTCTCTCTCAGGTCCAACCGCCTGCAGAGCCTGGACAGGGTGACCTTCGAACCGCTAACCAGCCTGCAGCAACTCCAAGTTGGGGATAACCCCTGGGAATGTGACTGCAACCTCCGAGACTTCAAGCACTGGATGGAGTGGTTCTCCTACCGAGGTAGGTGCTCGCGCAGTGGGAGCCAAGTGTGGAAGCACTGTTTTTCCACGGGAAGGCAGACAAAGGCAGGCAGGGAAGAAGCACTGGCAGATACATCTGGCAGGTCAGGCTGACCCAAATGCCAGATCTTAGCCAAGGAGCATGAGGACCATGCTACAATGCTAAGAGACAGTTTAGTGCCACTGCACCTTCATATAGCAACACCACCAGGCTGAGAAGTCCTCTGCAGCCCCAGATCTCCTATTTCCTTATTTTGTTTCTAATCTGAAAGATCACCTTGTTTTTTTTTTTGAGAGGAAAGAACTTTCCTCAAATAACATCAAAATTTTAGGATTATGAGTTCCCCTCACTCTTTCTGCCTAAAGAGAAGAAATGCTTTTCATGCTTCAAAATAACCATCCTGTTCTCTTCCTTAAGCCAGGAGAAGTAAAAGCCAGATTTGGCTGTAAAGCATCAGGTTTGCTTTCGACAAAAGAACCATAGGAAACAGTGCCACTTAGGAAAACGCTGCAACTAATATTGGCAAAACCAAACTAAAGCTCAAATTAACAAGTGGGGCCCCAAGTCACACTGGCTATAAAACTGTCATTTCAAAACAAGCAGTTTTGGACACATTTGTATTTCCATCTTTTCCTCGAAATATGGAAGGCTGGAAAGGTATGTATCACTTAGCATGAACGCCGACGGGATGACATGCTTTCAGGAGCTGTGACTCAAAGAAAGACGGCACATTTTACAGGAATGACGATTGAAGGCCTGACCTTCTGTCGCTGGAGCCAATGAGTAGGAAAGGGTCTCAAATCATGTGGATAGCAACAGTCAGCTGTCACATCCCTGCTGATCACAGCCATGCTGCAAAGAGATTATCTATGCCTATGGCTATACTGCAGTCTGAAATATGCATTTGTGTGAGCAGAATCAAACAAGCATACAAGCGCCACTTTCCTGGGTTTTTTTTGTTTGTTTGTTTTCCTTCTTGACTCTCATATCACAGAGTCGATGGAAAGCACACAGAGTTAATTTTGCTTTTTTTTCCCCCTTCCAAAGAAATTGCCCAAACTCGCTCAAGCATTTGTTTCAACATCTGTCACTATTTTCACAGAGGGGGGATGGATTAGTTGTTAGAAGATGGGACTGTATGTCTGTTGTTATTTTGAGAAGATACAGCCTGGTCCTATCTTTTTGCTTTAATTTCTCCTTTTCTAAAATGGTTCTACTGACACTTACATAACTCACTAAACAGTATGAGGCTGACTTAATAGACGGTTTCAGAGGGCTTTCATGTCTCAGCCTGAAAGATGTCTATGCAGATATCATGCACCATGAGCTCTACTGTCAAATCCAACCTAGGCAGAAGCATCCCAGCCAGCTGCCATGGTTGAAGCTGTTCCAGCTGTGGAGGGCTAAGGCATGCAAAATGTCTCCAAGTTAGGCAAAACAATAATTTTAAAGGATATCACGTGTGCTTCTGCCTGGTACCTGAAGGTGCACTCCCTCCCTCCACCTTTGACATGCACTGTGGATCTGGCAGGACACGGGGGTCTGCAGCACCTCCTGACTTCAGTGTCACCCTTGAACTCTAGAAACATCCTGCACTAGATCGTGGCTGCCTTTTGGGGATGGGAGAAGCTCTCTGAATACTCTCTCTACTCAGCCATGCATTCACACATGAGGGACTGGCTTTTATAGCCACACTGCTATAATAAAGCAGTTCCCCACTTGATAACCATAATGCTGCTATGCCTGACTTCTGTAAGGCAAATCCTTAGCAGGTGTGAACGGAGTCATAGGAACTTACCCCACCAGAGGGGGTAAGCTCTGCTGTCACTGTATCAGGATGAAGCCGTGGTTCACTCCTATTATCTCTGTTGGGACAGGTGGGAAAATTGACCAGCTGGCATGTACCCTGCCCAAGGAGCTGAAAGGGAAGGACATGCGAATGGTGCCCATGGAGATGTTTAACTACTGCTCCCAGCTGGATGATGAGAACAGCTCTACAGTGCTGGACAATACTGGCCCACCCTGCACTAAAGGAAGCCCAACTCCTTCCAAATCTAAATCGGGCCCAGAAACAGAAGTGGAGCCCAGTGTGGGATGCCCTCAAAAACAGCGATATAGGCCTGTGAGCGTGCGCCGGGCTATTGGCACTGTGATCATCGCAGGGGTGGTTTGTGGCATTGTTTGCATCATGATGGTGGTGGCAGCTGCTTACGGTTGCATCTATGCCTCCCTTATGGCCAAGTACCACCGGGAGCTGAAGAAGAGGCAGCCACTCATGGGTGACACAGAAGGTGAACATGAAGAGCAAAAACAAATCTCTTCCGTGGCATGAAACTCTTCTAGGAAGGAAGAGACAGCAATGAACAAAGGTACCTGAGAGCAGTCAAGCATGGGGTCCTCCCAAAATACATCTTCCCAGACAGACAGACAGACTGTGCTATTGCTCCACTCACCCAAGTAGTGCAACATGCTTCTGGGGGGTCAGGGCACCTGGCTCAACTTCTGTTCCTCTGCCCCAGGCCCATTTTGTGCCCTTTCACCCTTGGGCCCTCCCAGACAAATAAAGTAGAGTCAGACCTCGAGTGCTTACTGTGCCTCATGCCCTTGCACAGAGCTTCCCTCGCATGCCTGCTGTGGAGGCAGCTGGCACCTTCTGGGAACCTGTGTCATCTTCTCAGCTTCAGTCCCGAGTCATCCCCTGTCCTGTCAAGAGCTCTCTGCAAACTGAGAAAGCAGCTCTGTGAAAGCTTGTGTGAGGAGCAGGACACCAGAAGTGTCCGTGCCTCGCTGTTAGGGTCACTGCTATTGTGTGACAGTACGTTGCTGCCCACCCTACAAGTCAGTGTCGCCGAGAGCACATCAGAAGGGAGGGAAGGTCCCTAGGGGATGACAACAGTCAGGGGGAGATTTCCCTTCTCACTTTTAAAGGTGGAAAGATACCTGTATCACTCTAACATGCTCCCAGGGAGCACAGCATCCCTCTTCTTGCTCCTGGCTAAGTCCAAATCTGCGAGCTGACACACACACATCATTCATTACAGGCGCACAGACACAGAACCATCCTCCTGTACACACACACGCTTACTGACTCATTCTGATCCCAACACACGTGCACAGCCAGCCCCAACTCCAGACATCCAGGCTCCCCACCTATGCATGCAGAGCCACATGTGCCCATGCTGATCTGTTCTCTGCATGCAGCCACGAATACATTCAGCCACTTTACCTTAATCTCATCGTAAAAGTGCACAGCACCTTCTACTTCAGAAAAAATACATGCACCCTGCCACTGAGGAGCTAACAAAAACATCTCAGCCATAGTGCAGAGCCAGTGGAAATGGGCAGGAGAGGATGGAGAGAGGCAAAGTTATTAAGGCTACAGCATAAGTCTGTGGAAATGAGTACACAGCATGAAAAAAATAAGGTGTGTTCTTGTTATCTATTTATGTTTTCTATGATAAACAGAGAGGGTAAGGACGTGAAGCCTCCATTTGGAAATGTTTCATTGGCAGAGCAGAAGTGGGCCATCAGGGAAGACTAGGGGAGGAGGTGGCTTGCCAGCCTCGGCAGTGTAAGCCATTGCTGCGGAGTAGTGTGAGCCTAGGGGACGGTGGTGGGAGAAGACACACAAGCCAAGAGCTGGCATGGCTGGCAGAGGGGCAAGCACGGTGTATGGAGCAGGGTTATGCAGCTGTGGTGACTGAAGAGAGGGTGCACAATCCTGGAAGGTCTTGAGGTGAAGGCTGAAACCTGAACCACAGCATGGCACAGGTGGGAGAACCCAGGAAGGGGCCAACACGTTACACAGCACAGCCCCCATCCGCTCCCCTCACCATCACTGCTGTGTTCACTGCCATCCACAGCTGCACATGAGCGTGCCCACACACACAACTGCACACACTGCCACCGTCACGTAGGGTGACTTCCCCCAACCAGATTTTAAAGCCCTCAGACTGCAGTGCCTCCTATTAGTCTTAGCTCTTTCTGACCTGACAGAAAGAAAAAAAAAAAAAAAGTGAGAGGGGAAAAAAAATGAAAGGAACTCAACATAAGGACTCATTTTGTATCACTGGAAGTGGGATAAAATGCTGTCTCCAGGGGAGAGCGCACATTGCCATGGTAACCTGCTCTAACCCGTCACAGTGGGTATTCCTGGGCGAGGAAGATGACACTGAAGGTCGTGCATCCGCAGTGCCTGTGGATGGTGTGATCCCTGCCACCAGGAAACAAGCTGGCAGCCAGCCCAGCTTTGCAGGGTGTTTTGCTAGCAACCCGCATTCAGAGCCCAGCGCGCACTGCAGGTGGACCCTGCCAGGGCACGCCACCTCTTTCCCCTGCTCCAGCTGGATCCCGATGCCTTTGGATGTCTCACAGCCCTCCTGCTCATTGCTGCTGGATCCCTGTGGAAGTGATGCACGCCGGCTCCTCACCCCCTTCTGGTCCCAGACAGGTGGTTGTACTGACCCATGGGCACACAATGCCAAGTTTTTAATCAAAGCCTGGAATGGCAAAATCCCTCCTGGTCTACCCAGGGCCACCAGAGGCAAAGAGACAGGATGCTCTGGGCTGTTTTACCATGACTGCCCTTTGACACAGGGATGCTTGGGACGGAGGCGGATGTTCTTCAGGAAGCAGAAGACCAGGCTGCCCTGGAAGAAGGACTGGGAGAAGCAGTCCACCCGCAAGTGTGCGCACACATTGCACCCACACTTCCAGCACACCGCTCGTGGGGAAGAGGAAGGAGGAGGAGGGGGGCTGGCAAGATGCGAGGAGGAAGGACTCTTCCCCCATGCACTGTATAGCCACTTCAACCATCCCATCTGCTGCAACCGTAGCCCGCTCTGAAGGGCAGAACTGGTGCACTGCAGACTCCGTATGCGTGTTACTTCTGCTCCACATTCCCAGCAAGCCAGGACTAGACTGCCTGCTGGATCCAAACCTCCCCCCAAACTCCCTCTCAGGGGAACTTCTCCCTTTACCATACTGGACTCCGCAATCATACTTGAAATGGGACTTGAGTCAGAGTGGTATATTTATAGATCTATATTTTACTTGCATCAAATAATGGTGAAATATTGCACAAAACCAATGGGATCTATATATGTGTGTGTGTGTATGTGTGTGCGTGTGTGTGAGTGAGCAAGAGAGTGAGAGAGAGATTGTTTTTAAGGGGATAGACTAGAGGTAAAATGAATGGGAGGGAGGCAGGGGACAATGCAGGAGCTGGGGGGGGGGGGGGGAAGTCCTCCTTTCTCTGCACCTTCCCTGTGACCTCCTCCTGCCCTGACCAATTTTTCTTTGTTGCTAATAATATTTTCTATATCTTGTGTTGTGGGGCTGATGATGACCTTGCCCATCCTTTCCTTTTTTGTTTTCATTTATAAGGCAGAAAGTCTGGATTCATCTCAACCCTAGACAAGGGACTGCTATGTTTAGAAACCCACCCAGCAAAGGAGAAGATAGGAAAGGGGAGAAAAGAGAGTTGCTGAGAAACAGGAAGGCTGGCTGCTATGGGGAGTCCCACTGGAAAGCAAATACTGTGCTTGGAAGGACAAGGACCTGCCCTCTTTCACGCAGAGCAGAGTAACAGCGTTCACTGGGAAATGCCATCTTTATACCACCGTTTGCAAACAGGCTCTTACTGTTCCCTAGTACACCTGGAAAACGGGCTGCCCTAGTGTGACTGAGCTGCTGCACTGTCCACAGGCACTCTAGGGAACATGGTACACAGCGTGGTCAAAACCGAAGCTTTCCTGTGGGATGCTGCATACAGAATGAGACCCAGCGCTCCTTGTGTGCCCAGGCAAGGGCTTCCTCTAGTGTGTGGGGACAGGGACCCCTGTTCTCCCTGCAGGCATGGCTAGGCATCGGAGGAATCCCCCTGAACGCACCCTTTGCTTCAGGCAGGTGTACCAATGCCACAGGTAGGTGCCTGCCCTCAGGAAATGGTCTTCTGGGGCAGGCAGGTCCAACACGTGCTGGGGCGATGTAGGGGGTGGCAGGGCCACCAGAAACACCCCTTCTGCTCCCCCCGCTCCGCTTCCCCACACACCCACCTGTGGTACAGGCAGGCACATTTCTTGCAGGGAACAGATGGCACTTGTAATTTCTTTTTCTTTTCATTACTGTTTGAGGGAGAGCAACAAGATTTTCTAAAATGATTGAATGGAGGTTTCTTTGGCATGAGACAGAAAATTTTTAAAGGTATATTATATTTCTGGCTTGTTGTTACAGAAGAATAATAAAGAATGTATTTTCCTATGCTCCTTCTTGTTTAAATGAGATCTCTGATAGTAACCTTCCCTCTCTCCCCTACCCCCTGCAAAAGCAAACACTGCCGGGATACGGCCAGCCAAACAAAAAAGCCCCTTAATTCCCACATATGTGTACACTTGTCTGTACATAGTGTTTGAACTTGGAATGAACATGCCCGTATACACACACATACACACTGCATCAGTGTAAGTCCTAGGCAAGCATGTACCTGTAGTCAGGGTGAGGCTGTAGGACTAAATACACAGTCAGTGAAGGTGAGACCCTAGATCTAGAAACACACACACACACTGCTCCAGGGACACAGCCAGACAAGGGCGATTGTGTAACAAGGATAAGATACTGTGGCAATCAGCTCATTACATAAAAGCAGAAAGGGCCAAATTAATCCCTAGTGTAAGAACGCAGAAGCCAATGGAGCTATATTCAGGTCAAATTTGATTCCAAAAGCTTTTTTTTTTTTTTTTTTTTAATTAGAGCATAATGTTCAATAAAACTTACAGTAACAAATAGTGAGCTATGGGTTCCTCCACCTCCAGATTCCTGACCCTCACAAGCAAGGTTATTTTGAAATGAATGGAAATTGCTACCTAATCCTATTGCACCCCCAAGTACACAAGCTGCCACCCCTAGAGCTAAAAGAGCTCTCCACCAGCTGTTCACTGGCTAGGTCTATCACACACAGCTAAGAAGTTTAAATTCCCCACTTCTCCACTTTCAGCACTAAACATACACAATTCACCACATACTCTGCCTGTGAGAAAAATCTCATCCTGATGCGTGTGGAACCACAAAAGATGTCAAACCCCACCACAAGCAAAAACACTTGTGCCACTGGACTCACACTGCTATACTCGGCCACCCTGTTACACTCAGTCTGATCTTCAGAGAGAAACTGGGAGCAGAACCCAGATACTCTTAACCTGATAACAGCTGAGGCATTTGTTCTGCTGAAAAGGTATGTGCCACAAGAGAATCACCATTATTGTTTAACAGCATGGTGTCTATGACACATAGTTTAATCTAATTTTGCCATGTAGGTAGAGGAGTGCACACAGATACTACTAAGCAATTTATATAATACCAGAAATGTAAAGCAGAAAAAAAGCAAAGCCAACACACTCATTTGATGACTCTAGGCTTTTTCAGTTCATGAATTATCTGGGAGCAGGCTGTGATTTTCTGCAATTTGATTTTGTTTCATTTGGCAAATGTATTTGCCCTGCATACATATCTACTCACGCACACATATAACACCATATATATAAACATGTAATTATGTATATGTCTACATAATACATGCAAAATATATAAAATACAATTCCTCCTCAGTATCTTGTTTACCAGCAGCTTGCTGTGCTGGCTGGAACAGCATTTGCTAGCCCTGATTGGAAGCACAGGTCAGAGGGTCAGCTTCTATCCTCTGATTAGATGAGTGCAAGTCCTAGCATGGGATTTCTGAGGACCAAAAAGCCCTCCCTCTGAGAACACTGTGCAATACAGACAAAAGAATAAGCATTCCCTGATGAGTATGGCTGCAGAATGCAATGCAAGTAAATAAAGATTTCCTGTGTCATTTTGGAGAGCTTTCCACATCAGTAGCAGCCCTGGAAATCTGGGGACAAGGCAGCATCCTCACAGCTTTTCTCCCTTTAGAGGGTGGGGGAAGAGCAACCAACAGTGGCTAGACCTCTCCTTCCCAGAGTGGCACTGTGCTGCAGCCAGGCATAGGCCATATGCAGGGCACCTGGAGCCAAGGAGAAAGCAAAGCATGATGCTAAGAATAACTCTGCCTTGCGTGGAGCTTCTGGGGCAGGACAACAACATGCTGCTCTTTGCTCGGGGCTCCAAGTTGAGATTTGGCCCTTCACATTTGCTTTTTCTGTGTCCTAACTTGGGAATAAACTTGTTTGTTAGAACAGCTGCAGAAAATCAACTCGTAAAGGGCACCAAAATAGGGAGAAATGCAGGTATTTCATTTGAGGAAATATGCACCGACGATACACTGAGATATTCAACCAGCTCTGCATAAAGCTCAAGGGAAATATCCAGAGTAACAACAATGCTTTGCATTTCTATAGTGCTTGCCTTTGGCAGCTCTCTGGGAGCCTGCAAACATTAATGAATTCACAGAGGCAGAGATTCAGAGAGTATAAAGGCCAGAAAGGACTTTAGATCATCCAGTCTGACCTTCTGTGTATTGCATGCTACTTGGAAAGTATGCAGAAAAGAACCATAAACATTATTTGAGGGTGGCAGAAAATGCCTTGCTGTGAAAGGCTTAAAGAGCTCAATCTGTTTAGCTTATGAAACAGAAAATAGAGAAGTTATCCTGTAGAAAGTCCAACAGTGAATGTTTACATGCAGCTAAGGTGAATCTTCCAGAAAGGCATCTACCTTTGATTTAAAAACCATTCAAGAGATGAAAACCCCCCTTTTCCCTTGGTACCATACTACAATAACTATTCATGCTCACCGTTAGCATTCATGCTTAATATCTCATTTGAATCTGTTTGGTTTCCTGTCACAGGTTTTTGTTATGCTTCTCTCCCCTAGATTAAAAAAACAAACGTTCAGTAACCAGCATCTCTCCCTGTGACGGTACTTTATACTCTAATCAAATCATCTCTCAGTCTTGTTTTTGGTAAGATAAGCAGATTGAGTTCATTAAGTCTTTTGCTGTAGAGCATTTCCTCACCTCTGGAACAGCACTGTAGCCTTTTGTCGCACTCTTTGCAATCTTTCCTCCTCCTTTTAGAAGTATGCTCCTCATCCATCAAAACCTGTGCTCTGTATTGTAGATACTACCTGACTATTGCCATACAATAGTAAATATCACCTTTCCCTACTCCTGCCCACCAAGCAATGTCTCACAGCACACTCGCTAGGCTGTGTGAACATTGTTCCTACTTTGAAGATGGAGGCATAAGGAAATGCTAGGGCAAAACCCTAACAAGTCATTTTGAAGGAGCCAGATTATGGGAAACTGACTCTGATCCCACTCATAACCACCTTTATAGTAGTATAAATTCACTGGATTTTAAACAAGAGTCTCCAGATTTATGCAATTCTTGGCAAGAGAAAAATCTAGCCCTTTATTTAAATTGATGGTTCCCTTCTAGCAATCTCCACCTTCTCATCCACTCATGGTCTCATATGGTTATCTTTCACATCTCTCCCACTGGACATAAATGTCTTTGATTCCCCAATTACTCTTTCTCTCTCCCCCTTATTTTCATCCTCTTGTGACTGATCATCCCTTTTCAGCGATTGCCTCTGACCAGCTGCTTTTCAGATTCTCCCTTCTCTGATCTCCTCAACTGTCACTTCTCAGCTGCCACAAAACAACGCCAGCCCCCACATCCCCATCTGCTTTTTAAAGGCTTGTTACCATAAGCAGGGGCTTCTCCGCTCACTCTTCTTTACTTCACAAAACCCAAAGCAATCAAGAGAAACCACCACGCTGTCAAAGGCTGAGAGAGGGGTTTAGGTCAGCCCTAACTTCTGGTCTTCCAGGTGCTCTGCTGGGGCTTTCAGCTGCATTAACAAGCATATTTTTATTCAGTCATGACTAAAATCATGGAGTGTGGGAATTATACGGTAAAAAGGCCCAGCCTTGCACCCAAAGGGAGTGCTGTGGTGAATGGGGAGTGCCCTGAGTGGCTGCCCCGTGGCTCGCTTGCTTCTGGTAGCTGTACTGTGGCATGATGAGACAAGGGACTTCAGCTGTTCCCTGGTGATGGAGAAGGGAGTGCAGGCCAGCAGAGTCTCATCTCTTTCTATTCAAGGCACCACCACCTCCTTACAGACTTTTCAAGCTCCAGCTTAAACCCATTTATCTTTTTACCTCAGATTCCGGCTAAAGCTGCATTAACCTAACAGCTAGAAACCCTCTTCTAGTTTTCCACCCTAAATATTTTCATGGCCTATCTATACTACACTGTCTTCATACAAGCCGTGTGCTTTAGTTTAAATGTTTCCTCCAAGATGCATTTATTACAGCAATCTTATCTGCTTCAGCCTTTGTTGCATGTGGTTAAACAAGCTGGGTTCTCCCAGGCTCCTCTCACGAAGTCAGGCTTCCCTTTCATCATCTTTCCGTCCTGTACCTGTCTCAACCTGTATTCCTTTGGCCAAAACTGTAACACAAACTAGAGGAGAGGTCTCGCAGGGCTTTGGGTAGGAGCACCAATGCATCCCCATCCCCACTGAGAACACATCTCCAGGTATGTTGTAGGACAATGTTTGCTTTGTCCACAACTGCATCCCACTATCAGTCACCATCATCCTACCATCACCTAATACAGAAGTTCTCAGCATTTTTCTCCTGAGCTTTCTCAGGATATGTTTACTACTGAGTCTACCCGCCTGCCTTTCGGCAAGGATCTCAGGATGGAACTTGGCAGAGGACAAAGGTTCCCTGAATTTTATGTGGGCATCAGGGGGCAATGCAGCCTACACTGAGGAGCCTCACTGAGACTTGGCAAAATGGGCCCAACAGTTCCCAGAAGACAAGGGCTGCCTCTAGTCCTGCTTGCTGTGCTCTCTGCCAGATCTCTCAGACTTCCCAGCTTACAGAAGGTTTCTAATATTAGTTCTCAAGCATATGACCTTGTCTGTCGTACTACTGAAATTCATTCTGTTTCTGGTACTCCTGCCAAGGTCAAATAAGGCTTTCTCTACGATATCCTGGTCCTTCCCTGTACTAGCAATGCCTTCTAGTGTTGAATCATCAGGACACCTCCTCACTACCTATTGCTACCTCAGTCAGGGTCTCAGGTTAATGTTAGCAAAGACTAATCCCTTCGCTGACCATGGGGGAGTGCTACAAGTGACCTTTTGCTTATAGGTGATCTTGCTGCTGCCATCTTCCCAGATTGACTTCTACGTCCCTCCCCCTTACAACTCCTCTGCCTTTCCTGATCTCCTCCAGTTTATCTAATTGTTTCTTATGTGGCACTGTATCAAGTGCTTTACTGAAATACAGAGCTGAGAACTTTGACATTTCTTTTGCCTCCAGGAAAACAATCATCTGAAAGAAAGCTATTGGGTTAGTCTGGTATGATCTAGCATTGATAAACTCATATTGCCTGACTCCCTTTACCCCTAACTGCTTGGTAATAATTATACTTTCCTTCAAGATCTCCTCTAAAGTGCTACAAACATTACAAAGGTCACACAGGTCTGAGACACACAAACTTATTTCTCTTCCTTCCTTAATCCTAACTGCTGAATTTTCACTTTTCCAGCCTGCATGGAGTCACCGCTGCGGGTAGAGTTGAAAAAAAAAAATCCTTGCTATAAGCCTGTTTCCACATACCAGCTCTCCCGGGGCTGGAGAGCACCCAGGCCTGGCACTGTGAGTGCACTAAGCACCTTGAGCTGCTTATTCCCAGTAGTCAGCTTGTTTCTTTCCCCAAGGACGATATTGCTGTCCTTACCAATAACTTGGGCACAGAGTCCTCTTTGGTTTTGGCTCAGACTGTAGTCTCCTTGATCTTGACTTCACTCTTACTGCACAGAAGTGGTCTCACTTCTTATTCTCTGTTTTTTCCAAATAGCTGAAGAACCTTTTGCTGTTTGTTTTAATCTCCTTTGCAAGGTCTAACTCAGCTTGATTTGTAAGCAATCCTCGCTTTATCCCTACATTTCCTGACCTCTGAGACACAGCTTTCTTTGCTGTCTGTTCTTTTTCCATTCCACATAGGCTCTCTGCAGAGCCAGCTTAAGGAGCCTAAGCAGTTGCCTGCGGTGGCAGACAGATGGAGGGCAACAGAATCAGGCATCGCCATTTACTGACTCCTCCCAGAAATGTCGGCTCCACAGTGTCCCCGAAAGCTGAACTGCTGCTTCCCCATGCTCCAGACTTTGCACTGCCTGTGAAAGCAGTGCCAAGAGCCAGCAGCAGACCACCCCCTCCAGATACCCTGGGCAAGCAGTGCTGTCCACATCTTGCCTATCTCCTGCACACAAAACATCTCTCCCCTGCCTTCCCACTGCCTTGGGAAAGCCTGGCGCTTCCTAGGACTTCCAGGCAAGGGCTCCCAGCCAAGCTCTCCCGCAGGCAGGAGCAGGTCGCCCACCTTCCAACTCTCCTTTCCTCTTGCACCCTCCGTGCCTCACCACCCAACAGCGGGCCCATACCCACTGCAAACTACCCTGCATCCAGCACCTCTGCATGAAGATTTGCTGATAGTCCTTCTACAGAGCAAGGATAGGGAGAGAAAAAGAGAATGGCTATCAGTACAGCCTCTGCACAGCACAGATGGTGGGAGCACAGTGTATGAGCATCAGGGAGGAACAAGGAATATTTCTGGGAATCTTATTGCAATAAAGCTTTAAGCAAACTGGTCTGACCTCATAGTTGACCCTGCTTTGAGCAGGAGGCTGCCTAGAGACCTCCTGAGGTGCCTTCCAACCAGAATTATCCTAGGGTCCTATGAATGGACTTCTGTATCCCAGTGAGGAAAAGGAGGAGAAGAAAAAGGTCTTATGAGGGGAAAGAGCTGGTAGTAGAAGTCCCATTACATAGCCATATGATGAGGAGATTTGTGCCCTAAGTGGATAGGTGGGGCAGGAGGAGAGGAACTCAGGAAGGAAACAGGCTGAGTTTGGTGGTAAAAGGAATGTATCTTAGGAGTCGACTGAAGCTGTCCCCAGATCTCCTAAGTTTCTCTGGTTCTCACCCTGCTAAACTTGTCTGCTTGTGCTCTGGCTGAATTTAAGCCAAATCATCTCACAAGACATTTCTTACAACCTCCTCTGCTGTAGTATTTACCCCCTTCATCCCTACATCTACAGACTGGTTCTGTGATCCCTTTCAGCATCTTCTCACATGACTTTTTTCCTCTGCTGAACTATAGGTCCTAACACAGGTCATGACATCAATTATACCTATGCTAAGGCTACAGTCCTTGCACGGACAACACTGCTTTCCTCCATGTACTTTAGATGCATAGAATCATAGAATCATTTAGGTTGGAAAAGACCTTTAAGATCATCAAGTCCAACCGTTAAATGGTTGTGGGCTGTTGTGGGGGGACACACTTGAGTGAGGCAATGCACTGGCCTTGCAATCACACAAGATTTAGGTTTGCACCCTAATTGGTCAGAGGTGTTAATGTCACTTGCTTGACAGTCTGTAGATCTTCACACAGCTCCGAATGGAAGGTCCTGGCCCATTCACAACCCTCGCAGTTTGTTAGTCCCCCTGAATACTCAGTGCATATTGACAGGCTCTACACAGTGGGTACAATTCCACATCCACACAGGTTACTCATGTGCATACACAGAAAACATGTGTGTGTATGTAGCCCCAGCACAGACAGAAATAAGTGCAAATCGCTCTGCGAGTATATGCACCTGTGCACACCCCAAGTTAGACACACAGACAGGTGTCACAGCCACACAAAGCACTGCAGAGAAACTGTGTACGCAAATACACACACCTATGCACAAATCCCCTCACACATTGTGCGTCTACACATACTCTACATGCAATGCGCTCCCATGGGCCCATGTGGCCCCGGGCAGAGATACAGGTCCCTGCTGATGCTGGCTAGGTAGGAGTTAATGCAAGAGAGGCCGGGAAGGAAATTAAAAGCAAAAAAAAGTTGAAAGCCCAGCACATGATTCTTCTCCTATCACATCTGTGAATCCTGGAGCGCGAGAGTAATTGTCTGCAATGAGTCAGACCAAAAGGCACAAGGAAATGGTTGCCATGACTACTCGCGCACTGCTCTAATTCGGCTCAGAATTAAAATGATTTCAAATAATTTGCAAGCAAAGGGAACACGGCAAAGGCACCGGGTGCCAATCTAAAAAATCCAGCTATATGCAAGCCTCTCCTGAGCCAGTGTCAAGGGCTCTTTTCCCTTCAAGCGTGACAGCCATGGCAATCAGAGGAGCTACAGAAGCGGCAGTGATGGATAACCTTAGGCTAGAAGATTTCTGCTATGCACAGGCAAGAATGGGCTCCTGGGCTGGAGCTCCAGCCTGGAACAGGCTCCAGGACTGGGGATGTCCTGGAGAAATGTCTCATCAGACCCCACAAGAGAAATCCCATTGCTCACAAGTTGTTATGGTGTCCCATTGTGAAAACACCCTGAAACAGCTGGTAAGGGCAGGGTCTGGGCACAGGCACGCACCCACAGTGGAGGCATTCCCTCTGTGCGGGGCGACGCGCTGCCTGCATGGGCTGCGGAAAGGCGAGTTGATTCACTTAGTGTTTTTTTCCCTGGTAAGTGGTGCAGCATGCAAACTCCAGCACTCAGCTGAGGCTACAAGGAAATATTTATTCTACAGAATTGGCTCTTGTCTTCGCTTTTCCCCTAGCCAAGGGCTCATCCCCAAGGCAACAGGCAATGTCCACGCACACAGGGAGGAGGCATGATCCCTGTGCTGAAGATCTTACAGCCTACGCAGACAGCAGATACACCTTGGAAGAAAAGGAAATTGCTGATGTCCAGCCAGGGTGGGCAGAATGCTATGGTAAGATGTCTCGCATACCTATCTTTAGCATTCTTTTGACAATAAAATAAAGTTATTTGACCCCATTGTCACCAGTTGCTGTCTATGCATGGAGACATCTATACGGAGTTTTGCAGGCAGATGCTTGCTCTTTCTGCCTGTTCACTGACCTGGCTGGAGGATAGCTCTGAACCGGGACCCATGTGGCCCCAGCACTGATACCAAACCTTGGCAAAAAGCAGAGTTTGTAAGATCAGAGTGAGTGCAAAATACGGCAACTACCTCACTTTTGTCTGGCTCATAGAACAGCTTGTGTCTGCCCCAGGAACACCCCAAAAAGCAGCCTTTATGCTTACAGGTCTCTCTCCCAAGGATCAGTATGTAAAGTAGAATGCAATGGATGGCAGGCAAGCAGATGGATGAAGGATGCAAGAGACACTGGCTTTGGCACCGTGTAATGTTGATACTCTGGCCCATGGAGTATTGGCTCAACCTTTAGGCCAGCCAAATGTGTACTGACTGATAACAGCCTCCAGACAGATGTCCTGAGAGGTGGAGAAGGCATGGCTGCTGTTAGTACTAAAATCATCAGCATTTCTGCCTTACTGAGTGTCCCTAACACTTTCTATGACTGAGTTCCAAGGCACAGCCCCTTCAGATGTCTCTCAGTTTGTCAGATCAAAGGGATGCCTGAGAAACTGCTTGGGCCTCAGGGATTGCGAGGAGGGAATGGCATCAGGCAGAAACCCAACGTAGCAGGTGATGGGCTGAAAACGAGTTGAGTCTTCCTTCTTTCTACGCGTGCTACCACTGGATGCAAGGAAGACCGTGATTTCCATAAACGCACCCAGGTGACACCTCGGGAGCTCACAGAAGTCCCTGCACTGGGACAATGTTGGCACAACCTTCAGCATTAAACGAGGGGCAGCATTCATTCTGAATACCTCGGCACACGTTCAAGAGATCAGCTGCTCTCAGGTTTTGTATGGATAATGTTATGCTGGTTTCCAAGCCAGTCTAGTAAAATCATTTTAATTCTCCAGCTTGGATGCAGTTATTCCCGTGTAAAAGGTGCTTATGCTGTTATAGCTTATTCCCATGCATTTTAGCAGCTTCTACAGGTGCAACTGTCACTTTCTAGAAAGGAGGTTGAAATGTTTTATCCACTCAAGCAACAAAACTGTAGGAATACAGAATTGTGTGTAGATTAGTTTGAAAAGATGCCACAGCAACAGAACTGCTGAAAAAGCCACCTGCACCTCCTCTCCCTGCTTGCTAGTAACAGACAGCAGGTAGCTGAAATTGGGGACCAAGGAAAAGGATGGAGAAACATCAAGCTGGCCAGTAATCACTTTTCAAATGAAGAGCTTCCGTCAGATTGATAGAGGTTGGATTTTAACCAGCAGTATAATGGCAAAATGACTTCCCATTATCTATTTTTCAGATGGATTGATTTCAAATACTTTTGAAAAAAATATCTAAGCTTTTTTGAAAATCTGGTCCTGCTGTGAGTACAGAGCTCTTCTGAAAATACTGGCCTTAACAACTCAGTGTCCCAGCTCTCTCTGTAAAATAGAGACAATATTTCTCTTCTCTCACCCTTGTTTGAGCTTGCCTAGGACTCTCCCCAAATACATCTGTATATACCGTTGGCGTCATGGGATAATGATTTCACTGTGGTCCAGTCACTGCAGATGAGAACTAAAACAGTAACATTCAATATAAACAGAGGAGAAAGGTATCATACAAAATAAACCTGCATCTCCCAAGTGCCCGTTCGGATTTTACCGGGCATCATGGAGCCTGTGCATGCCCCATGGTTTGCTGGTATCGGCTGTTTCCCATCCCTGAGACATGACAACCGTGGCAAGGAACCTAATGGAAATAAACCCCTACCTGCCCCTGTTGGGACTGGCAGCCAGCTGACAGCCACGTAAATCGAACAATGAGAAGGTCAGGCAATGAAAGAGACGTCATACACAGCCCAAAGTGACAGCTAAACTCCTGCGCAGATTCCAGCAGTTTCACCGGGGCTTTAAATCACTAAAAGCTTCTGTCAGCAGCTACATGTGATTTCTGCCACACACCCCCTGAGGACCAGAAAGCCCCAGGCTTCTGACTCATGGGAGGGAGCAGATGACAGTGCTATCTGGGACAGGACTTGGCTTGGGGAGAGTGCCATCACAATTCCTTATTTTTCATTTCCAACAAAGTTAGTGTGCGTGAGATGTACTGGACTGACATCCCAGGAGAATAGCTGCCTTTAATTAATTATAATTAATCATCCAGGCATTACTTAATGTTTGCAGAGTGCTTTGAAGTGCCAAAGCACAATATAGCAGATAGATATTATTACATCAAAGAAACAGGTATAGCCGAGCCAGGGGTAGGTTTGCCTTTGTGGCTTCCCACCAAAGAGACCACACCAACTCAGCTCACAGAAGCGGACCCTGCCTTGGCTCCACCATGTCCTCCCAGCGACCTATGGGTACGCGGAACCCTTTGTGCATCCCCCTTGAGCCCCAGGTACAGGGGCTTGGCCCACAGGGGAAGGAGAACGATGGATGAAAAAGGGAGAGGGTAGGGTAGGGCAGAGGACACTGCTTTTTCCTCCTGAATTTGGCCACCTCCCCATATGTCCTTGTGTGGGCTAGCCCCTGTAATGGTGAGAGGAGCACCTCGGTCTCCCCCCAAAACTCATGCTGGGATTCCCTACTGAGCCAAGCCAGACTGAAACAGGAGGAGGAAGGCCCTTATGCTCCCCCTCCATCTTTGCCCTCAGCCCTCCAGCCTGGCTGCTCTCTAATCCCAGCTGACTGCTCCCTCACACCCTGACAGCATCCAGGCCTGTGTCATCTTCCTGGACATTTGATTTTACCAGTTCGCCTTTCTCCGCCTTGGCTGGAGACTGCCATTCAGCTGCCAGAAGAAAAGGGGCCCAACGCTCCCTGTCACTGGCGTCCTCCCCATGGGGACACTGGGGATGCTTCCTCCCCACAGGCATGGCTGTAAATCCTAGAGCTTAATTTTTCACTGCATGCATAGCAAACATTTCAGAGCGCTTACAAATCCCCCCCAAGCACTGTCAAGTCAAACAAGTGACAGTAACAATCAGTGGCAGAATGACAGGCCAGTTCATACCACTTGCACTTTTATAGGGGCACGTAACAAGCCTCTGTTGTTCCCCTTTTACAGAACTGTAACAGCATTTACCCACAAACTACAAGCCTACCCAGATATTTGGCTTTCTGGGAACCAATGCTGGGTACCATACTGACTTCTGGTGATATCCTAACTCTAAATGAACATGCTATCAAGCCCACTGTGGGCCAATGCCATCAGAATAAAAACAACAACAACAATCTGCATCCCATTCTGCTCCGATTGCCTCTTGCTCTGTCTCCATTCACTCCCCTCCCTCCACCTCTCTCCTGTACCCAGGATGGTATTTCAGCACTGCCCAGCATCATTTGCACTGCAGCCTCCGCTGTGGGGTGAAGTCCCCTAGAATCAGGTCCCAGACACTGAGGATGATTACATTAGTGTGAGGGGAGATGAAGATAGACCTACATTCTTACTCTCAAAGCTATCCTCAAGATCAAACAGTAGTGCAATAGGTAGCGTGACCACAATTGTTTTATTTTTCTTTCTTTTTTTTTCTTTTTTTACCCACTACTGGTATTATGAACGATTCAGATGATGAATCCAGTCACTACTGGAAACAAAGCAGATGATAATATAGTACCTTTTTGCTCCCTGAAACCCCCAAAATGTGTTGTAAACCTACGTCCAAGACAGCAGATGGGACATACATCAGCAAACCCCTGCACTCCCACTGAAGTCAATGGAGGCTTATGGCTGGGGGCCTGAAGGATTTTGGACCCTTTGGGAGAAATTATTTCCCTCAGTGTTGCCCTGCAGCCCATACTTTGGATGAAATATGGGTAGTTTTCCTCAACGCATAAGAAACGGGGAATAAAGACACCCAGCTGAATGTACCATGTGTGGAAGTAAGCAGAAGATGCTTGTGGTCAGGTCACCTAACGTTCCTGCTAGTAACAGGGACCGTGGTACCTTTAAGGAACGAAAGCAACTGAGAATTCATTTCTGTCTCTCAACTTCTGCGGTTACCAGTGAGGAAACTGGTTTGTTCTGTATCATTTCCAGAAATGACAGAAATTTTACCTTATTGTTACTGTTTTAACATGATTTCCTTCCCTATCCTCTGCTGCTTTCTCCACCCTCCTCTTCCCTCTGCAGAGGATCCTGCCCCTTCACAGCATGTCCACACAGGCAGTCGATTCAGCAGTCAGCATAACTGAGGGGGTGGAAAGCTCCACAGGGGTTGTGAAAAGCACTGCTGACAGAAGAGAAATGGCTCCGTCAGGGGCAGATCCTCCTGCCACTTGTTCTTGCTCCAGCTCTTCCACCCAGAAGTTTCCTTCCTCGTATTTATGCCGAGTGCCAGATGAACTGCTTGTGTGCCTCTGCTCTAACTCACAGGTCAGGAAAGGGAAGGAAAAGAACCAAGAAAAACAAGCTTTTTTTTTTAAAAAATGTTTTTTCTCCTCCCAAATTCATGCTTAGAAAAATGCTCCAGGGCTACACAGAGACCCTTGGTATAGTTTCAATTCTATTTCATTTTCTGCAGGGTATATTTATAACAGTGCCAGCTAGTACCAGTTTTGAGAGCAGTTTCTATGACCCAAGCACCTACTTAACATGAACTTTACTGAAACCATCTCTATTTCACAGGGGTCTCTGGACAGACTTCATAATAATTTTCTGGCTTTGGGCTTGAAATGGTGGTGTATTAATGAAAAGTGCTATTTCATAACACCCCTCCTTCAGCTTATAAGTACTTTCTCAATGCCCAAGTGATACTTAAAGAGTACCACTCTCAACTGGAACTTAATGAAAGCCTGGAAATTAAGGAATGCTTCATCAGATGAAGTTAAACTGCCATAGTTTTACTGACTAGTAGTATTGATGACCATTCATTGTATCTTACCCAGCCTAGGCAAAAGCAATGGCTGACTCTTGATCTGAAGGTATCTGCTATATGGCCTTCTCTCTACTGAATACTCCTATAACAAAGTCGTCATTTGGTATCTATGCTACTCAGTCATTCCTTCCACCATACAGGACTCCATTAACACTAACCATTCTTTCACAAGCAGCTTTGCATCTTGGCATGTTTCTGGTGATAATTACTCCATTACCTGTTTCGGCAACCTCTTCCCTTCTTCCCTTAGTCAATGCTTCCAGGTCTAAAAAAAATTCCACCACGCTACATCTTCTCTTACCCCAATACGCCTACACAGAGTGTTTAAGTTGGATATGATGCCAGCATTATTGATTAATGCTAGTTTCTTTCATTAAATGGCTGCTGTTTCACTTCTGAGTTTATTGTACTTCTGTAAAGGCTGAAGCAATTGCTGCAGAAAACGGTAAAGCTTCAAAAGCTTTGGGGTTCTGTTGGAAATAATGTGCTTTACGAATTTTCCAAAAGTAGATGCAGATACAAAGCTCAGATACAAAGATAAGTTTGGTAATCTCTATGGCTGATTTGGAAATATAGCAACAAGCCCATTCCACCTGCAAAAGTTATTTTTCAGCTGAGATAACGATGGATATGCATGAACGTGCTGTTCTTCCAAAACCAAAAGTGTCTCCTGCAAACAGTTCAAAACCTACACGGACTTATCAACCTACTCATGCTCCAGAGAAATAGTCTCAATCCACAAATTCACCAGCATTGGAGATGGGAAGCTTCCATTCAAACTGTCTGTTTCCCTTTCAAAAGCCTATCAGCCATTCAGTACCTGTTCTAGTATTCTCTGTTTTGCCTAGTTTTCAACATCATGAGCTATTGCGGCTCTCGTCATTTCCCTTGAATGACAAGCTAACAGCTCTCAGCTCCCACTCTCCATACAAGATGCAACCGTTTCATTCAAGATAAAAAGAGAAACCAGAATGTCCTACCTGCAGCAATACCCATCTTCCCATCCACAGCCACAGCCACAGCCGTGCTCACTGTCACCACTTTTGGTAGGCCACCTCCCTCTGTCAAGACACAAATAGAGCAGGCTTGGTTAGCTTACTACCAGAGAGGAGTAAAACACAGCAGGAGCAGCTTGCTCACACACTTTCACATCCAGGCCAGTGTGTACATATGCCTCAACCCTGAAACATCCAAGAGTTTAGAGAACTGCATCTTTCAAGACACATAAGCAACCGAAAGGGCTACGAGTAGATTTTTTTTTCCATCTAGATAACGTCCCATGATGAAAATAGCATCCTCAGCATGAAATGTAAAGGACTGGCCTCTTCAATTTTGGGCATGTAGAGCTTCTCTTAGGCCAGAAAGCTGCTCCGCTTCATGCACCAGCTAAACTCTGCAGACAGAGGAGAAGCAGGACAGGTAATTCTGACACCGACTCTTGCACAGCAAATGCCAGGCATAACCTAGCTCTGTTACCCAAGCCAGGCCAGCACTACAAACAGGAGAGACAGACATAGCACTTCCAGGGTGCACTCCATTTTAGCAACAAAGTCTTCTGGGACTTTGCTGCCTAAACTCTGTTATACCTCAGGGTCTCCCAATTATCCTTTAGCTGCTGCTTTAAGCATCCTGTAGGTCCTGTGTCACATCTGCCAGCCCCGTGCAGATCTCTCATCTCCCACAGGGCATTTAAAATAGCATGGCTGGAGAGGGTTAGGCAACTGAACCCCACCTCCCCTCTCTTTGTTAGTGCAGTTGTTTCAGCCTGCAATTGTCCATGTGACAGATTCCATTTCTGTATTTTTTTAAAGCGATTAGATTAGCTTCAGCTGGGGCACCTCTTTTGGAACTGCCAGGGGACAGTTTGAAGGTCAGGATGATCGATGTAGCCTGCAACTGGCTCCCTCCTTGTGTGCTGTACAGAAATCTCTTGCTCAGACAGATGGGTCAGGGATTCTTTCCTTCCCAAGAGCTCCAGCATTTGTTACTGCTTTCCATTTCTGCCTTCACCATTCTTGTTGGTACCCAGTGTGTCCTGAGCGTGATTCTGTGACCACCACAATTTAGCCTGGAGTTTCTCTCACTCATTTTTTTTGGACTGAAGCCAGATTAACTTGCTCAAGGATGTCAGAAATAGTAAAGCCCTTGTGAAACAAATACCCAGCCAACTTATGCTCACATGCCTTGAGCCTAATCATGCCTTTTTGGTGAACCCCAAATTTCTTGCTGTCCCTAGGATGGGACAAATAAGGAAAATACACTTAGCAACCCTAGAAAAAGACAAACCAAAGAACCCCAGACACCCAACACAAGAGAGATCTGGGCTGCAAGAACAGTTCTACTGGACTTGGAGAGCTTTCCCTGCTGTTTTCTCTCTGGGACTTTTGGACACTGGAAAAAGGAGCCCTGGATAAATTATTCTGATGACCTGCAGCCATTCTTGCTGGTTTTCTCCCCAACAGGGAGGCCTTTGGGCTCTTCCCTCTTATGTGATGAGAAGTACATCTGCCATGAAAACCCCTTGTCACAGGCCAGGCATGTACTCAGTCATGTAGAAAGCATGAAAAGGGGACTTCAGCATCTAATCATCAAGAATTTCATAAGAAACTGGGTGGTCTGTTCTGGCCAAAAGGTGGGGCCTGCTTCATCAGATGTCAAGGAAGGCCCCGGACTCTGCTCTGACAGTGAAGCACTGTGGCTCAGAAGTACTGAGTATTATTTCCTGGCTCTTCACAGGCATCTTGTGTGATCTCATGGATCACAGTCTCTCTAAGACCAGCTGCTCATCTCTAAAGAGACTAATAATCTCCCTTACAGTTTAGAGCATAAGGTCTTCAGGGTCAGGTACTACTTCCTACGATGTGCCTGCAGGGTTTCCAGGTGAATGGGATCCTGGACTTGATTGAAGCTTCTGACCAATAGCCATGTAATACAAAAAACAGTGGCAGCTGCTTGTCCTCTGTCTTTACCCATGCAAAACTACCTGTGACTTCTAAGAAAGCCGCATCAGGCCACAACCCCAATGTTTAGCCAGCAGTGACTAAGGTGGCCAGGGTCCTGGCTGCCCTAGGAAGCCTCACAGGGTATCACTGCCTGGTTTTCTAACACATGCTCTATTCCAAAGAGCAAATGCTGTGGCATGCAGGGGAGTAAAAGGTCCCTCCTGCCATGCCTCCCCCTCTTTCCACACTTGCCTTTTAAGTGAGATGTAAGGGTGCTGGGCAGAGAGAGGCTTTTGCAGAAGGTTTCAAGTATTTTCTCTT